>NW_014569846.1:177666-182997 GCF_001313835.1 Polistes canadensis
AACGATTAAACTAAACTTTTATTACTTATTTGTTTTTTTTTTTTTATTTTCCCTTTCATATCCCATCTATGATACTCTCTCTCTCTCTCTCTCTCTCTCTCTCTCTCTCTCTCTCGTATTTTCTTCATTCGTAGAAAAGGAAAAGCCCTTTTCGTCGACGACTCGTTACGATGCATCACGCGCAACGGAGATGCAAAATCCCACGTATACTTTCACGAAAAGTGGAGCGGAAGGAAAACATGGATAGGCGCGGGTGGGTGGGTGGGTGGTGGGTGCACATCGGTGGTGCAACATTTGCATCACCACCTTCTTCTTCTTCTTCTTCTTCTACTTCTCATTCGCGAAACTCGAGCGTGACTCTAACACGGATTACGGCTTTAAGTTACAACGATAACACTCGGTGCACGAGTCGTAGGCAAAAGAACAGAAAAAAAAAAAAGAAAAAAAAAAAAGAAAAAAAAAACTAACACGAGAGATTCGTCTCATTCGCGTGTATTCTCATTTCCCCCTTTCGTTTTGTTTCCTTTTTTCGAATTTGTCTATCTTTCTTTCTATTTCAATAGTTTTTTTTTCTATCATTTTTTTCCTCCCCCCTTTCTAGCCCCTTTTGCATCTCTTTCGAAAAATTCAATCTACGTATGTATGTATGTATGTATACACGTTAACGTGAAAAAATGAAATTTGTTTTTCGTATAAATATGAAGAAAGTTTGGATGCTGCAACCTTTCATCAAAAATTGTGGCCAAAAATTTCCACCTTTTTTTGCATAATAAGTTATGAACTTTACAACCCTTTTCTATTAAGCACACATCTCTATTATATATATATATATATGTAAAGCGTATTTATTAGCATAGTAGGTTTTACATATTCAATACGATCTATGTGGATTAATAACGATTTCATTTATTTTTTCTGTTTCTTTCGTACGAATGCAAAGAAAAAAAGAAAAAGAAAAAAAAAAAGAAAAGGAACTTACACGACATTTTCTTAACTTTTATTCGTACTTTGTAATCGGACTTTCACCCTTTTTCTTTCTTTCATTCTTTCTTTCCTTCCTTCTATCCTTCTATATTCGTCTGTCTACCCTGTCTCAAGAGGGTTTACTTAACTCTACCCTGCGTGAGTGAAAAGAAAAAAAAAGAAAAAAAAAAAGGTATGATCCGAGTAAAGGAAAAGAAGACATTTCCTCTTTGCAGGAGGGTATATCTCTACAGGGTGGATCGTGACAACTTTGACGTGCTAGATACATTCTCAAAAAGAAATAAAAAAAGAAAACAAAAATTATAATTTTACATGAAAAATCGTTAAAAATTATATTCGCAAATATATAATGATTAAGATCTATGCGTTTAAAACAACGAATTGAAATATATCTAATATACAAAAAAAAAAAATTGATATAATATTTCGTGAATTTATTATTTTTAATTAATCCTGTAACATCGTTCACACTGTATATATCATACTCCTCCAAATGAAAATTTCTTTACCCCTGAGTTTGCTCTGAGAACGAAACGAAACGAAACGAAACGAAACGAAATGAAACTAAACCAAACGAAACGAAAAAGGAAAAAAAAAAGACAAAAATTGTTCTTGTTAAGTTGCCTCGCAAGCTTTGGTCCAACAGTCTCGTATTTTCCAAAGCAAAACTGGCAAGCTCGAGGCGTTATTTCTCCTCGTCGTCAAAGTTTTCGTTTTCATTTTCGTTTTCATCCTCGTCTTCTTCGTCTTCGTCTTCGTTTGTCGTCGTTGCAACGGACGGCTTTGAATCGTTAATGCAAAAACAAGGGTGAAAGTCTTAACGTCGTCGAAGGGGCTGCGATGTGTAAAAGGGTTGTGTCTGGGGAAGAAGAAGAAATAAAACAAAACAAAAAAAAAAAAAAAAAAAAAAAAGAAAACTGATCATCCCGCGAGCGTTTGATAAATTAAACGAACTCGTCGATTTTGTTTTTTTTTTTTTTTTTTTTTTTTTTGAAGATCTCTACACGCGTATACGTTATAAAGGAAAAACTATAAAAAACAAAATAAAAAAAGGTTGGGCAACGATCTTTTTTTTTTATACAACCAATTGTTTCCATATTATTATTGGGATAAATTATTTCTCTGTTTTTTTTTTTTATATTTCTTTTCGTATTGAAATTAATTAAATACAAATTTGTGTGTGAGAAAAAGAAACAAAAAAAAAAAATATATGAATGCGTTCAATTACAAAATCACTCGTATCTTTTTATCCGTATGGTGTATTCAATATATATATCATCTACTGTGTGTGTGTGTGTTGTTTGTCGATAATTAATATATTTACACCAATGTTAATTTTGTTATTTAATATATGGAATAAATTGATGATACTCGCCGTCGTATTAATTATAAAACATTTATTTTATCTCCCTCCCCCCCCCTCCCCCATCGCGAGATAAATCATCTCTTATATTTTTTATGACGCATATATTATTAATAATCAATCGTTCGTTAAATAATTATTTGATTTCAATTCGGAATTTCCATTTACGTTGCATTTTTATTTATTTCAGCTGGTAATATTGATCGACGTATCAATTTCCATTATTAAACAAAATACCGTTTTGCAATCTAAATCAATAAAACAATGATTATCATCGAATTATTGTTATCTTTACGATACCTATCATGGTCTTGAAATAATAAAAAAAAAAAAAAAAGAATAAAAATTAAATATAAAACTCGATGACCGATCCCTATTCATTATCAATCTGTATATACACTATGCTTTGTATTGTTAATATGCACATTTATAAAACGTTCATGAATTATTCGAGGAGCGGGAGGAAAAAAAACATAAAAGTTAATAAATTTATAATAAATAAAAAAAAGATAGATATAATACTGAGGGCTATTTAATTAATTGAAGATCTCATTTATCAAAATATCCAAACTAGAATAATAATAACAATAATAATAATATTACTAAGTTTACTCTTAGGGAGGTTGTTTTTTTGGACGGGTTTAATTAAGAAGTAGTGTTCGAAAAGTTATAGTAGAATAACATTTTTTAAAAATTGACTCTATATATAAGATAGTGAAAACTTATGACTGTAATAAAAATGACGTTATATTGACTTATGAACATAACTATCAAGTTGCTGAGGAAGTCTCAAATAGAGACGAAACGTTCAACGAATAAATATAGTGTTCATCTTAATTAAACCCGTCCAAAATAACAACCTCCCTAAGAGTAAACTTAGTAATAATATTAATAAATTTTGGATAAGAAVAAAATCTTGATTATATCAACAATAATAATAATGATAAAAAGTCCTATATAAAAGTGATAAGAATAATAAAAGTACCATTGAATAAAATATTGTTGGAATATATATATATTTTTTTTTTTTATCATAATCCGAGTAAAGAGTAGAATTATGAATCTACACAGATCCTGTTTTATTGGCAAGAAACCCTCCACCCCAACCTTAAGGATATCAATGCTGAAGGTGGATCGTCGTAGTATCCTATGTAAGGTAATAATCGCTACATATATATATATATATATATATATACATACATAGATATATCTACACATACTCAACGTTATAAGGTCAAACACCATTTGGGATAAAGTAGGTGGAAGAAATTTCAGTAGGTCCGAGAGCTCTGAAACGATAATCGTCGACGTTTTCTTCTCTCATGGCAGCCACTCAAGCGACTTCATCGTATCTTCACGGCTTTGTCGAAGCGAGCTAAAACTACCCCCTTTATGATCCACGCGTGAGATCAGAAAAAAAAGAGAAAAATAAAAAAGAAACGCGGAAGAAGAGAGAAAGAGAGAGAAAGAGTGAGAAAAAAAATGTTCGAGGGAAGGTAAATAGTCTCGGATATAAAAAAAAAGACAAATACCCATTAGATGCGTACCTACCACAATTACACACACAATATAATTAAAAAAAAAAAAGGGGTGCTTTTCCTAAAATATTTACAGCTATATTCGTCATCATTTTATGTATCAAGTACATACACATAAGTGAAGAACTTAAAAGATTTTAAAATGAATCTGGTCAATATTTTTTTGGTATTCAAACGAGCAAATAATTACATAAAAATTGAAAGAATGTTCAAATCAGACCGCTGCGATGTGATTAAATTTTTAGTGTATAATGTCCCTATTGTACTCGTTATTTTTTTAAATATTAACAATACTAACTTACCCAAATTATTATTAGAAAAATAAAACAACACATAAACTCATGACGGTCTTAAACCGCAAATAGATATTATCATTGATTAAATGTTTTACCTAACAAACATATAAGCAATCTTTGGTACATCTTTAGAAAAATTTCAAGTTATATTTGTAACAGAGAAAAAAAATAATTTTAATTAATTATTAATTATATTTAGTGTTTATATGTGTTTGCCTTCAACAATGCATTTATATAAATATTTTATTCTACGTGTAGAAAAAAGACAATCCTATAATTTAATAAAAGATACACAATAAAATCTATTGATTGTAAGTACGAAAAATATTTACCCAAAACTTTTCAAAGAAAATGCAAAGATGCACTATTTACTGCATTACATTCTCCTACATTTTATAAACATTTTTATATCGATTTATAATTCGCATAAATATTCTACAAGCAGAAAAAAGAGTGTACTTTAATTTAATATAAAAATCATTAACATTCAACCGCTATAAGTATGAAAATTATTGTCGCAAACTATTCAAAAAAAAAAGACGATTCTTTCTGGTCCTGCATGAGGTATGTCCGATAGGAAAACTATTTAAACAAGAAACGACATAACTATTTTCTGACATTTTTTGTGAACCTTTGAATATCGATTTATTACACGATAAAGTATTCAGTACGTAGGAAAAAGAGTTTAATTTTTTTTTAATATTAAGGTCACTTATATCCTCCTACTCTAAGTATAGGAAATCTTAACGCAAGATTTTCAAATAAATGACAAAGATATGCACTGTTCCGCAGTGCATTTTCTGAAATTGTATGCCTAATAGATTGTTGATTACGGTGTATTTTAAGATATAATATTATTCATACATTTTAACTACTATCAGAACACAAACTAGAAGACAATGGAATAGAATCTTGCCAATATCGATGACCCTAAAACAAAAATTAATTTTATATTACTACGTAGAACTTATATGTAATTTTTATTAATTTATTTTTATATCCTAAATGATTACATTACAAACCTTGGAATACTATTGTAGAAATTGTTGTAAATATCCATTGATAAAGTGGTACTTTATAATATTAAACCTTACAGCTTGAAAAAAACAATACTTTCTAAAACAAAAAACTAGATGAAAAGGGCATGTGT
>NW_014569847.1:0-14332 GCF_001313835.1 Polistes canadensis
CACATTAGTAGCGCGTCCTAAAAAATGATATCCGCGAAAGCCACTATAGTGGCGCGTCGTCCTGAAAAATGATATCCGCGAAAGCCACTATAGTGACGCGTAGTATCTAAAAGGTTAATGGTCTGACCACAGTAGTTCTAAAAAGCAAAAAAATCGTTGAATTTTCACAAGGTCAGTTACTTTCCGTGTAGAATTCAATAATTTTGTTGACAAAAAACGATCATTATTTAACACAAAATCCAATTTTATTAGTGTCTTAAAGCACATTTTTCACTGTCTTAGAACATTTCTCTGCATATAGATAAAAAAATTTTTAGCATCTTTCCGGTTCTGTACGTAGTAGCAATCAATAATATCTCTAAAGAAATACTAATTACCGGAAGATTTGAAACGTTTGCGTTAAAGCCTTGAAGCGTATACCTGCGATTATAAATTTTAAAAGCGAAAATAAAGATTTGATATTATAAATGGTCAGACCACAGCATTCCTAAAGATGCGAAATCAGATCTAAAAAGTAGCTTAAAATTCTTTCAAATATAGTGAGAGATGTTCGTAGACGTGAAAAATGTGCTCTTAGAAACTCAGCAGATGGGATCTCTGCTTAACCTAGATCGCTTTTCGTCGATAAAGATTAGAATTCTACACGTAAAGTAAACAAAATTAGTAGAAAATCAACGATATTTTATATTTTCAGACTATTGTAGTCAAACATGGTAATCAAATAGCCCATTTTTTCGTTCTTGAAATTTATATTATAAGGTATACTCTGTAAAGCATCTCCGAGACTTTTAAAATCATTGCTTGAAATAGCATTCTTTTAGAAATCTTATAGTTTGCTACATCGCCCAAATAGGTAAAGCAGCTCAAAAAATATTACAACAATATATGGAAATTTTCTTAGACAGTTAAAGATAGTGCACTTAAACACTATAGTGATCAGATTTCGCGATCACAAAGATCTGCATCAGCACATGCCACTGCCACTGCACATGCACATGAACATGCAGCTGCAACTGGAAATGCAAATGCTACTGCACATGCACATGCACATGCATATGCAACTGCGATTGCGCATGCACATAATCATGTAAATGCAACTGCATCTACACATGCCACTGTAACTAAAATAACACATTAATATGTAAATGCAAATCCAACTGCTACTGCACATGCCACTGCAACTACACATGTTAATATACATGCAAATGCAATTGAAACTAAACATGCGACGAAAACTACACATGTCAATACACATAAAACTGCTACTCCTTATAGAACTTCAATTGCACATGTACATACACATTTAACTGCACATGCAACTAGATATGCATATGCAACTACATTTCCAACTGCAACTACAATTGCTCATACATATGTTACGACAACTGCACATGCAAATTTAACTGCACATGAACATACACATGTACGTGCCACTGCACATGCACATACAAATGCAACTGGAAATGCAAATGACACTGCACATCCTCATACGCATGAATATGCCCCAAACACTGCAATGTGATCTGCAACTGTCCCCGCACATGAAACGTCAACTCTAACTGCACAGTCAAATGCAAATAAAATTGAAACTGCATATACAACTGCAACAGAACAAGCACAAGTACATACACAATCAACAGCGACTTAAACTGCAACTGCACATGAACATGCAACTAAATCTGTAACTGCACAAGCATATCTAACTAAAACTCCAAATGCAAGTGCTACTGCAAATGCAATTGCATTGGCACTTGCAACTGCACATGCAAAAGGAAGGCACATGCAACTGGAAATGCAGCTGCTAGTGTACATTTACATGCGCATGCATATGCAACTAAAACAGCGATTGCTACTGCAACTGTACACGCAAATGTAACTGCAACTGTAACTGAAACTGCACATGCCCATTTACATGCAGATAAAAATGCAAACGCTACTGTAAATGAGCATACTACTGCAACTGCACACGCACATGTAAATAAAGCTGTAGCAGCAAATGCACATGCAGATTCAACTGCAACTACAAATGCACATAGTCATGTAACTACAACTGCGCATGCACAAGAACCGGCATATGCAACTGCAACTGCACATGCACATGTAACTAAAACAGCAACTCTAACTGCCACTGTACATGCTCATGTGACTGTAACTACAATTACACATGTACATGCACAAGCTATATCAACTGTAAATGCAACTGTACCAGCACATGCACAAGAAACTGCACAAGCACAGGTACAAACAACTGCTACTGCTCATGCAACTGCACATGCACATGCAACGGCAACAGAACCAGTACATACTAAAAGAACTGCAATAGCAGATGCACATGCAGCTGCCACTGCAATTGGGATTGCCACTGCATTTGTAACTGAACAGGAACATGCAAATGCAACTGCCACTAAAAATGCAACTAATCATGCTCATAGACATGCAAATGCAACTGCCACTAAAAATGCAACTGATCATGCACATAAACATGCAAATTTAACTACGACAGCAACGGCAACTGCACATGCACGTGTAACTAAAATGCAACTGCATCTGCTACTCCACAAGCATACGTAACTGTAACTGTAACTACACGTGCATAAGTAGCCTCATATGCACATGTACACTAACATGCTAATGAAATTGTATCTACTGCTGAGACAGTATATAAAGATGCACATGGAACGAAACTTGAAACTGCAACTGCACAGAAACATGCAACTCCTACTGCACATACAAATGACACTGCAACAGCAAATGCACATGCATCTGCTACAAAACTTGAGTTCCGTTATTTATCGGAACAGTAGGCGTAATATTATAGAACGGAAAATTCAGATAAGATACACGTTTACAAAGATACCCGACCGAGGACTATACAAAAGAAATAGAGAGTATTTATTTAGGACCTTCGGGTTTTATTGCGTCGGCATGTATTCATAGATTATAAGGAACTAATATAGCTATCACATAGGGTATCTTATCTCGAATTCTTAGAACTTGGAGAGTAGTATATTTGATCAGATATCCCCACTGCAAGGTCGCATCAGAGCCCTTTGGTGGGATGTATCGTGGAGGAGGGGAGGAGGGCAATTACATTTTAGCCCAAAAATAGTTAGTTGTCCATACTTGTTAGGCGGAATCACATCCAAGTGCTCCGCGCAGAATTCAATACATTGCATAGGTTCAACTAGTCAGTAACCCGAGGTTATTACTAGTAATAAGAATCAAATTTAGCGTAGATCATTATACAAGGTCCAAGCACCATACTGATCTCTTGAGAACGAGTAATAATAAATATTCATTTCAATACAATATTGAAGTGTTTTATTTGGATTAACTCCTTCCGCCCTTACAACGCGGAAGTGGAAAGAGACAGCAGTCTTTTTCCGAGCAAAAGTGAGAAAGTGCGTGCACGAAAGCGTGCACAGTACGAGAGTGGGAACCAGCACTACCGTACAACCGTAAATTTGGTTCTGCGAGTCAGATCAACCGTACATTAAATGGTCCTTCGAGCCGGATCAATCGAACAACTTGCAACTGCACATACACATGAACTCGCAAATGCTTCGAAAACTGCCAATGCAAATGCAAATGCACATTCTTAAGCACAAGCTCATAAGCATGTACATGGATATGCAACTGCAAATGCAACAGCAACTGCAACTTCTCATGCACATGTAACTAAAAATGCAACTGCAACTGCCACTTGCTAGCATATATAACTGTAACTGTAACTACACGTGCATATGTTACCCTACATGCACATGAAAACTCGCCTGCAAATGCAATTTTATCTACTGCTGCTACAACATATGAAAATGCACATGGAACAACACTTGAAACTGCAATTGCACAGACACTGCTATTGTACATAAAAATGACACTGCAACAGCACATGCACATACAACTACCCATGCATATGCTCATGCAACGGCTACTGAACACAAAATTGTACATGCACATGCTATTGCAACTACACATCCTCATACTCATGCAACTGCGACTGCACATGCTCATAGCAATGCAAAGGCACCTGCAACAGCACATGCTACTGCAATTGCACATGCACATGCACATAAACATGCAACTGCAACTGCACCTGCACATGCTACTTCACAGGCACATGCAAATGCTACTGCAACTAAACGTGTTACTGCACATGCACATAGACGTGCAAAAGCAACTGCAACTGCGCATGCACAAGCATATTATCATGCAACTGCAACTGTTACTGCAAAAGAAAATAGACATGTAACTGCAACTGCATATGAACATGCACATGAAACTGCTACTGCACATGCAACTAAAAATTGCAAATGCAATTGTATCTGCAACTGCCACAGCACATACATATGCAACTGTAACTACACACGCATATGCAAATGCAACTGCACCTGCACATTCACATAACAATGCAACTGAAACTGCACAAGCACATGTAGCTGTTACTGTAACTGCAAATGCTTAAGCAAATTCACATGCATTTATACACGTACATGCAAATGCAACTGCGAAAGTAAGGAAATATGCATATGTAACTGCATATTAATGTTAATGTTTTTTGTGGCGTTGCAATTGAATTTGCAGATGAATGTGCAGTTGCTGTTACATGTGCAGTTGCAGTTACATGTGCAGATGCATGTGCTATTACAGTCTTATGTGCAGTTGCAGATGCAGTTCTAAGTTAAGATGAATTTGCAGTTTCATAAGCAGTTTTAGTTACAGATGCAGTTGCAGTTGCACTTGCTGCGGCATGTGCAGTTGCATGTATAGTGTCAGTTACATTTGCAGTTACATGTTGTATTGCAGTTGCCGTAGTATGAGCAGTCAGTATTACATGTGCTGTTGCAGTTTAATATGCAATTGCCGTTTTTTATACAGTTGCATAAGCATGTGCAGTTTGAGATATGTTGCAGTTGCAGCTTCTATTGCAGTTATATGAGGAGTTGAAGTATCAGTTAAAGTTACAAATGACGTAGTAGTTGCATTTCCAGTCGCAGGGGCTTGTGAAGTTGCAGCTATAGTTGCTGTAGTAGTTGCAGTTACAGTTTTATTTGCAGTTGCAGTTGCAGTGGCAAATGCATCTACAGTTACAGTTGCATTCGCATGTGAAGTTAAATGTGTAGATACGGATACAGTTACACAGGCAAGTGCGGTATAAGTAGCAGTAGCAGTTGCGTTTTTATAGGCAGGTAAATATAACATTTAAAGTTTACTCTGCAGTTGGAGTTGTGTGTGCAGTTGCAGTTGCATTTGCATTAGCAGCTGCATGTGAAGTTTAAGATGCGTGTGCAGTTGCACGTGCAGAGGCATTTGCTTGTGCAGTTGCATTCGCATGTGCAGATGTTGCTGCAGATAAAAATGCAAGAAGAAATGTTGATAAAATACAATGGCAAATAAATGCTGTGGCAATTGCTGTTGCATGTGCAGTTAACGTTGCATGTGCAGTTGAAATTTTATTAGCCGTTGCAGTTGACGTTGCAAAAGCAGATGCATGTGCAGTTGCAGTTTCAGTTGAAGTAAGAGATATATGTCAAGTTACAGGTCCATGTGCTATTGTTGTTGCATGTGCAGTTAAAGATGAAGCTGCAGGTGGTATTTAAGTTGCTGTTGCATCTGCAGTTTAATTTACAATTTTATTTGCTGTTGCAAATACATGTGCTGTTAGAGCTTTAGTGGCAATTGCATGTGCAATTGTAGTTTCAGTTGCATAAGCACCTGCAGTTACATCAAGAGTAAAATTTACTGGTGCAGTGGCATGTTTAGATGCCTGTAAAGTTTTGGTTGTTTGTAGAGTTTTCAGCGCTGTTACGGTGGCATGTGCAGTTGTCTATGCAGCTACAATTGCATTTAAAGTTGCAATTGCATATGCAGCTGCAGATGCAAATGCATGTGCAGTAGCAGTGGCAGAGGCATTTGCAGGTGCAGTAGCATGAGTAGTTGCAATTGCATTGGACGTTCAAGATGCAGATCCGTTTGCAGATGCATATGCAGTTGTAGTTACAGTTTCAGATGCAGTGGCAGTTGCAGTTACATTTGCATGTTCCGTTGCAGTTGCAATTGCAGTTGTAGGGCCAGCTCTAGTTGCATTAGAAGTTGCAATTGCTGTTACAGCTGAATGTGCATTTACAGTTGGATTTGTAGTTGCAGTTGTGTGTGCACTTGCTGTTGCATGTGGTGTTGCAGCTGCATGTGAAGTGGCGCTTTCGTGTTCAGTTGCATGTGCAATTGTAGTTACAGTTGCTATTGCATTGCAGGTGCAGTGGCATGTTTAGTGGCATGTACAGTACAGTTCCAGTTGCATGAGTAGTTTTATAAGTTTTTTTAGTTTCATGTGCAGTTGCAGTAGAAGTTGCCTGTGCAGTTTCAGTAGGCTGTACAGGTATTCTTACATTTGTAGTTGTATTTGCTGTGTCATGTGCAGTTGCAGGTAAAGTTGAATTTTCTCGTCGCAGTTTTACAGTTGCATGTGCAGTACTTCTTGCATGTGCAGTAGCAGTTACTGTTGCAGTTACTGTTCTAGGTATAATTGCATGAGCAGTTTTAGTAAAATCTGCAGTCGAATTTACAATTACAGTTTCTTGTACTGTTGCTGTTTTATGTCCAGTTTCAAATGCATAAGCAGTTGCAGTTTCATATGCATGTGAAGGAATATGTTAAGTTGCATGTGCAGTTGCGGTTGCTTGTGCAGTTTTTAGCGCAGTAACGGTTGCGTGTGTAGTTGCAGCTGCAGCTGCATCTGCAGTGGCTTATAAAGTTGCAGTTGCTATTGCAGTTTTCGTTACATGTGTAATTGCAGTAGTAGTAGCAGTTGCATGTGCAGTTAAAGTTTGATGTGCAGTTTTATTTGCAGTTACAGTTACATGTGCAGTTTCTGTTGCATGTTCTGTTTCAGTTAAATAAGCAGTTACATGTACCGTTTTAGTGGCAGCTGCATGTATATTTGCTGTTGCATGTTCCGTTGCAGTTGCAGTTACATTTGCTGTTTTAGTTCAGTGTCATGTACAGGTGCATGTGCAGTTGCAGGTGCATGTGCAGTTTTATATGCATCTGTAGTTAAAGTGGGATGTGCAGCTGCAGCTTCTTTTGCAGTACTATAATCAGTTGCAGTGGCAGTTAAAATGGAATTTGCAGTTACAGTCGTATGTGCATTTATAGTTGCGTTTACAAGGGCAGCTAGAAATGTTAAAGTTGCCGTGGCATGTATAGTTACAGTTTCATTTGCAGTAACAGTTGCATCTGAAGTTGCAGTTATAGTTGCAGTTGCTGTTCTAGTGTCTGTTGTATATGCAGATTCAGTTGCAGTTTTATGTGAAGATGCAGTAAAAGTTACAGTTGCATAAGTAGTTTTATTTATAGTTGCATTCGCAAGTGCAGTTGCCGTGGCATGTGCAGCTGCAGTTGCATGTTCTGTTGCAGTTAAATGTGAAATTGCAATATTAGGTGCAGTTGCTCTAGCAGTGGTAGATGCATGTGCAATTGTAGTAGCATGTGCAGTTTTTTGCAGTTTAAGTTACATTTGCTGTTACTTTTGCAGTTGCATTACAGTTTGAAATGCGATTTTGCTGTGGCATGTGCAGTTGAATGTTTAGTTGCAGTTTACGTCGCAGTTTTTTTAACATGTGCAATTGATAATGTAGCGAAAGTTGCAGTTGAAGAAGCTGCTAAATGTGCAGTAAGAGTTGCATGCGCATTTGCAGTTGCATAGGTAGTTACTCTTGCATATGTAGTTGTTGTTGCTTTAGCATGTGCAGTTGCAGGTAAAGTAACAGTTTACTTCGCAGTCGCAGTAGCATTTGCAGTTACATGTGCAGCAACATATGCATTTAAAGTTCCAGTTTAATGTCCAGTTATAGTAGCATGTGCAGTAGCAATTGCATTTGCAATTTTTGTTAGATGTGTAGTTGCATGTGCTGTTGCAGTTTTAAATGCAGTTCTATTTGCAGTAAACATTGCATGTGCTGTTACCTTTGCAGTTGCAGTTACAGTTTAATGTACAGTTGCAGTTCAAGTTGCAGATGCAGTTAAAGTAGGTGTTGTAGTATCATGTTAAAATGCAGTTGCGGTTGCATGAGCACTTTAAGTTACGGTTGCCGTTACAATTACAGTTGCCGTAATATGTGCAGTTTAATGTGCAATTAAGGTTTTATGTGCAGTTGCAATGGAATTTGCAGTAGCAGATGCATGGGCAATTGCAGTGGAATTTGCAGTAGCAGATGCATGTGCAATTGCAGTTACATGTGCAGTTGCAGTTGCAGTGGCAGATACTGTTTTAGTTGCATTTGAATTTGCAGATCTATTAAAATTAGCAGCCGAATAAACAGTAACATTTTCATGTACTGTTAAAGTCTCATGTACAGTTCCATTTGCATGTGCGGTAGCACATGCCTATTCAGTTGTTAGTGCAGATAAAAGTGCAGGTAAAAAGTTTAAAGATATATTATGACAAGAAAAGGCAGCACTAGTTGCTGATGCTTGTGCAGTTTCGGTGGCATTTGTAGTTGCACTTTCATTTTCCGTTACAGTAGCAGCTGCTGTTGCTGTGTCAGCTGCAGTCACAGTTAAATTTGATGTTGCAGTGTCAGTAGCATTTGCATGTGCAGTTGCATTTGCATTTGCTGTAGTTTTTGCATGTACAGGTAAAAATGTTTAAAAAAATATGTTACTAATAAAATGCAGTGGCAGTAGCAGTTGCATTTGCATTTGAAAGTTAAAATGTTACCGTATAGGTAATAAAAAAAATGCAGTTACAGTTGCAGTTGCAAGTGCAGGAAAAATTACAGTTTTAGTTGCGTGTGGAGTTCCAATTGCAGTTTTAGTTGCAGTTGCATGTGCAGTTGCAGTTGCATGTAGAGTTGCAGTAACAGTTGCATGTGGAGAGCAAGTTGCATTTGCCTCTGAGGCTGCAGATTAATGTACAGTTGCATTTGCATGTGCCGTTTCAGTTGCTATTGCAGTTTTAGCTGCAGCTACAGTTGCTTAGGCAGTTGCAGTATCATTTGCAGTTACAGTTGCATTTAAAGTTACAGTAGCAGTTGCAATTTTTTTTTAACTTGCAATTTCATTTGCAGTTGCAGTTACATCTGCAGTGTAATTTTTAGTTGCAGTTGCTTTTTTAGATTCAGTTTCAGTTGCAATACCAGTTGTCGACGCATGTTCAGTTGCATAGGCAAATGCAGTTGCAATTGCAGTTTTATGTGTAGCTACAGTGACATCTGCATTCTTATTTACAGTTGCAGTCTTCTTTGTAGTTGCATATGCAGTTGCAGTTGCAGTTTTTGATGCAATTGCAGTTTCAGTTTTAGGTGCAGTAGCAGTTGCAGTTCAAATTGCATGTTTATCTTCAGAAGTAGTTTTATGTGCAGATGCAGTTTTAGTTGCAGTTGCTCGTAGCATTTGCAGTTGCTGTTGCCGTTACAGTTGAATGTGCTATATTAGTTGCAGTTGCAGTTGCAAATTATTATGAAGTTGCATTTTTTATTTCCGTTAAGTATGCAGTTGCAGTTGCAGTATAATGAGCAGTTGCAGTTGCAGTTACATTCGCATCTGCATTTGCAGTTACAGTTAGATGTGCAGTTGCATTTGCAATTGCCTAAATA
Organism: Polistes canadensis; assembly: GCF_001313835.1. Taxonomy (NCBI): domain Eukaryota; kingdom Metazoa; phylum Arthropoda; class Insecta; order Hymenoptera; family Vespidae; genus Polistes; species Polistes canadensis. The sequence continues at coordinate 9,597 of NW_014569847.1, forward strand.
TAAAAAAATGTAAAACAATGTATTATAAGAAAAAAAATCAGTTGCAATTTCCTGTGCAGTGTCATGTGCTTTAACTTTCACGGCAAATGAAACTGCAACTACAACTGCAAATGCCTTTGCCTCTGCAACTAAAACAGCACATGCAGCTGCAACTGTTACTGTACTTGCACCGTACGTTCAACTGTATCTTTAACTGGAACTAAAATTGGAACTGCAAATACAACTGCTACAGCAACTGCAAAAACAACGGAAGCAGCATATGCATCACCAACTGCAAATACAACTGCACATTCAGCTGCAATAACAACTGCAACTGCACATTCTACTGCAAATGTAATTGCAATAACAACTGCAACTGCAACAACACATGCTACTGCCACAATACTTGTAACTGCAAATGTTTCAGTACTTATCTCCGTACATGCAACTGCAACTACAACTGCAACTGCACATCTACCGAGACATGCACATTTTTCGGCTACTGCAACAAAAAAGCAACTGCTACTGTACATTTAACTTCCAATGCAACAGCACTAGCAACTGCGAAGTCAACTACAAATTCAACTGCAACTGCAACTGCACTTGCATTAGCAACCCACTATGAAACGGCAACTGCAGCTTCAACGGCACATGCACTGACATTTGAAAAATCATCTACAACTGCAACTGCATCTTTACCTGCTACTGCACATAAAATAACCACTGCAAATGCAACTGCTACTGCATCTGCACATGTACTTGACATTGCAAATGCAACAGCAACGTCGACTGCAACTTCACCTGCAACTGCAATTACTACTTAACATGCAACTGCCACTGCATCTTCACCTTAAACTGCACATAAAACTGCGAATAAAACTGCAATTGCAACTGCACATTTATTAGCAGTTGCCCATGCATCAATAACTTCCACTGCAACTGCACATGCTACTGCAAATGCAACAGCAACTGCATATCAAACGGAACTTGCAACTACAACAGCTTCTGCTACGGCAACAACATATGCTACTGCAACAGCAACTTTACCTGAAACTACAACTACTTCTGCTCCTATAACTTCAACGGAAAATGCATCCGCACATGATACTGCTACTGCATTCTTACTTAAAACTGCCGCTGCATTTGCTGCTGCAGCTAAAACTTTAACTAAAAATGCAACAACACATGCAATTGCAACTGCATTTTCACTTAAAACTACAACTACATTTTTACTTAAAACTGCAACTACATATGTTGCAGCAACTACAACTGAAACTGTAACTGCACATGAAACAGCAACAGCAACTCTAACGGCACGTCTAAGTTTAACTGCAGCTGCAACTGCACATGCAACTGCAAATGCAAAGGCAACTAAAACTGCAAAAGCAAATGCAACTGCACTTTTCCTTGCAACTGCAAATGCAACTGCTTCAGCAACTGCCACTAAAACTGCAAGAGCAAGTGTATATGCACTTGCAACAGCACATGCTACTACAACTAAAACTTTAACTGCAACTATAACATCTTCTGCAATCTAACTTTCTTTAACTACTTCTACTGACAATGTAACGGCACATGACACTGCAACTACATTTGCAGCTTCAACTAAAACCTCACATGCACACGCCACTGCAAATGCACATGCACTTGCATCTGCTCATGCAACAGTAACTGCAACTGCAAATACAACTGCAACTGCAAATAGAACTGCCACTGCATGTTCACATGCACCTGCAACTGACCATGCAACTGCACCTGCTACTTCCACTGCATAACAACCTGCATCTGCACATGCAACGGCAACTGCAACTGCACTTGCACCTAAAACTGTAAATAAAACTGTATTTTCACCAGCAACTACAAAGGCAGCTGCAAATCCAACAGCAACTGCAACTGCAACTACCACTGCTACTGCAACTATACCCGCAACTACAACTGCTACTACATATGTAACTGCAACTCTGTCATCCATTTAACCACATGCTACTACAACTGTTATTGCAACTACACATGTACCTTAAACTGCCCATGCAACAGCGATTGAAACTGCAACAACAAATTTCAACTGCAATAGCAAATGCAACTGCCACTCCAACTAAACAAGCAACTGCAACTATAACTTCAACTAATACTGCTACTGAAGATGCACCTGCAACAGCACATGCACTTGCAACTGCACCTGCAACATCAACTGCTAATGCAATAATACATGCTACCGTAACTGCAACTTAACCTGCCAATGCAATTGCTTCTGAAACAACAACTTTAACATCCAATGCCACAGAACATGCAACTGCAACTGCATCTTCACCTAAAAATAAAACTGCAACTGCAACTACAACTGCTACCTCAAATACACATGCACCTGCAACAAACTATGCAACAGCAATTGACTATGTAACGACAACCGTACATGCAATTACAACTGCAACTGTAACTACACCTGCGACTGCAACAGCACAATAACATGAAACCGAGCATGCAACAGTAATTATAACTGCTACTGAACAGAAACTTGCAACTGAACATGAAACTGAAACCGCTACTCTAACGGCAGCAACAACAGCACAGTCAACTGCAAATATAACTGCAACGAAAACTGCAAATCCACCTGCAACTGCACATGGAACGGTTACTGCAACTGCAACAGAACCTGCAATTACACATGCATCGGCAACTGCTACTGCTACTGCAAATGCMCCAGCCACTAAACATACCACGGCAACAGCAACTACTACTGCAAATGCAACTGCAACTGCAACTGCACATTCACCAGCAACTGACCATGCTTTAGCAACTGCAACTCCAACGGCACATTTAGCAACAACTGCACAGTCAACTGAAAATTCTAATGCAATTACAACTACACATGCACCTGCAACAACCTATGCAACGGCACATGCAGCTGCAATTGCTAATGTACTTACAACCGTACATGCAACTACAACTGCAACTGCAATTTCACATGCACTTGCAACTGCTCATGCAACAGCAAATGAAAATGCAACGGTACAAGCAACGGCAATTGCAATTGCAGCAGAAACTTCACATGCACCTACACCTGCAAATGCATCCAGCACTGCCACTGCTACAGCACATGCAACTGCAACTGCTACCCTACTTGCACAGTACGTGCCACTGCAACTGTACTTGCAACTGTACATGCAACTAAAACTGCAACGCATAATGCAACTCCGAATGCTACTGCTGCAGAAACTGCACATCTGCTAAATACTATTGCAATCGGCAAGGTACTACTGCTATGTTTCAGATGCTACTACTAGGTATTATGTTCTAAAGATTTATGCTTGGAGTTACTGCTTGAAGCAAGGTTCTCCTGCTAGGTGCTTGGATCTCGGTGCTAGTTTCTAGGTGTTACTGCTACTTACTAGCTCCTTTAGCAAGGTGCAAAGTAGTCATGCTATGTACTATGATATATATCTGCTACGGGATTAGTTTTACTGAAAAATGCAAGTTTGCTACTGCTAGATACGAGGTGCTAGTTACTACTGCTAAAAGCAAGGTGCAACTGCAAGTTGCTAGTTGCTACGTCTAGGTAGAATGTGCTACTTATAAATGCTTTGTGCTGCTATTTTATACTTTGTGCTAGGTTTTTCTTTTAGGTGCTGGGTGGTACTCCCAGTTGCTAGGTGCTACTGCAAAGTGCTCGGTTCTACTGCTAGTTGCTAGGTGCTACTAATTTGTCCTGGGTGCTACTGCTAGGTTCTGGGTTTGACTGCTAGGTTCTAGATGCTCATGCTTAGTGCTAGGTGCCACGGAAATGTGCTCAGTTTTATTTTAAGGTGCATAGTTTTAATGTTATGTTCTAGGTGCTACTGCTATGGCCTAGGAGGTAATGCTAGGTTTTACTGCAAATTACTACTGCTAGATGCTAATTACCGCTGAAAAATGCTTAGGGATATTGCTAAGTTATTGGTTTTACTGCTGCGTCACTCTCTCTTCTCGAAATTGTCAGTGTTTTCTTATGGGTTGCATTCTAGTCTTTCTCAGGACTTGTTATGAAACAGAAAGAGGACGATGAGAGACGTAGAGAGTGGAAACTGTTGAATTATAGTATGTCAGGAAGTATGAATAACCACAGAAGAATGCGTGTAAGGCCGCCTAGGAGCTACTCTCCTAAGTCTCACCCCGGGCGAGACCTTAAACGGCCTTGGCTGCGCCGAGTAGGGTCTTGCGCGTCGCTTCCCCTCAATAGAATGAGTGAACTGCATGCTGATGCATGGAGGTGTATGTGGGCCTCGCCAGTGCGTTGTGGGACGGATGGCTGGCCTCGTAAAAACTAGTAGCTTAGTAGTCAGGAACGCCTCCGGGAAACCGTTGAGTGCGTCACAAATGTAAATAGTAGGTTAAGGCTCGCCTCCGGGAGACCGTTGAGTACGCAATAATTTATAAGGTGTATGTGTGCGTATAGAATGGATGGGTGAAGGTAAGGCGAACCGGCCTGGCTCGCCAGAGGCGGTTACTGTTGCTTTTGTATTGTGTGTTACCACTAGATCCACCTTCCTCTCCCTTGCATGTTAGTATAATGCACGCGGGTGGTTTTTAGTCGGTAAGAATCAGTCACTCCCCTAGGTACCGAGCCTAGGTGGCTTATAAAGGTTTTCCACCCAACGGGCAAAAAAACAGAAAAGGGCCTCATCAGGGATGCGCAGGTTGCGTCAGATAATGCATCAGTACGGTTTCAAACAGGGACAGGGGTTAAGATAAACTTCCGACGGAATTACGACCCCGGTCTA
>NW_014569847.1:16860-38880 GCF_001313835.1 Polistes canadensis
GGCCCAAACAAAAATACTCGCTACCGCCTAACAAATAGAAAGGGAGAAGTATCCTTTTCTTTTCTCACTCGCACTCGCATTCACGACCGAGAGACCCCAAGATAACGCATACTAGCTCGCTCGCCTGTAAAGACCAACGAAGGCCCCTTGCCCCCTCTCTTACAATTACTTTTCACCTTCATTTTCTCGCTTATTTTTGCAAATACGAAGATACACCTTAGAACATTTTCTATGTATTTTTTAATTATCTACAACTTTTGTTTAAAACTTTTTTCGATTGGATGCCTAGATTCTTAGATATCGCTTTTTTACCCTTTTTTACCCTTTTTCTCATTACCAGAAAATCTGATTGCAAAAAAAATAGCACCATTCGATTCAGCGTCGTCGAATTATCATTATATCAAATTTCGCCCGGCTAGCTAAATTTTCCAAGTTCTTCTCTTGTTGCCTGGACTATTTTGTTACTTTGTTACATTTCGATTATTTCCTCTCTTATATCGTCCGTCGCCGTAGCATCACGTAGTGAGATATCGGTTACTCGGTTTCTCGGTAACTCGCTACTATTATATTACCCCGATTGCGCTCATAATTATAATTTATCAATATACCAACTTTCGTATCAATAACCGATGAACCTCTAAGCACTTAATTCTTGTTCATTTTGATTAATTAAAGTTCAAAGTCAATTAAAGTATCAGTTAAATAAGGCGCAATAGATATTTTTGCAACCCCCTGCGACTTGCATAAACTTTTTTCTTAGTTTTCAAAATCTATAAAAAGTTCTTTAAATGTATTTTTATCTAAGAATTTTACTATATGCTTTTATACATTACGTTTATCATTATGATTTTCTTTAAGAAATATAGTATCTATATAATTGTTCGGCGATATTTACGGTGTTAGAATTGTTTATATTGCGCGCGGAATAGGATAGGCGGCGTAGGCGTTAATAAGGTTGTGAGSGCGCGCAAGRGCTGTCGAAATGCATGCGGGCRCGCCTTATCATGCAAGAGGCATGGGAGAGCGCCTTGAGTGGAGGGGATAGGATGCGTGGGGCCTTGTGCTCGCACTTCATTCTCATTCTGGCCATCTTTCTGGTTTGAGCAAAAAGCAGTGTGTTTCCAATTTGAGCATTTCGCCATCTTGTTCTTGTTCTAGGCAACGTAGCTAGAGCGTGTGGGAGTGAGTGAGGAGTGCGTGAAGTTGGCTGGTGTCGTGCCATCAAAGAGGGGTTGTCTGGTGTCTTGTCACCAACAACATTGTAGTCGGACAGTTGTAGCGAAAGATCTGCAACCAGTCGCCAGGCTACCAACGTGGGAGATTGTAGCTGGTGTCTTGCCACCAGAGAGGGGTTGTCTGGTGTTTTGCCACCAACTACATCGTAGTCGGACAGTTGTAGCGAAAGATCTGCAACCTGTCGCCAGGCTACCAACGTGGGATAAGGTTGTGGCCAAACAGGTCATCGTTAGGTGACTGTATCGCGTTGTGCGACAAGAGATAGCGTGCGTTCGGTTATCGCCTTGCGTTGAAATGTAAGGTAAGAGAGCTCTCTAGCGTGCGACCAAAAGGTACCTCGCGCCGTTATTTTAATAATCTATTTTCTTTCAGCCTTTTGCTTGTCTTTATACGTTATACCATTTTTATTAAATAAATTGTTCTCTTGCCCCGGCTTTTCTCTCAACTCCGTGAGAGTTTTTATGCCGMGGCAAGCAGCTYTGTGYCGCGTAAAACTGTCGTATTCATTTATCTATCCTGTCCTATCTCACTCATTCCAGCGTTAAAGCCTTTTTGTGGAACTCATTGGGTGATTTTCGACCATTTTCTGGTCACATATATAAATGCTAGAAACAATAATGTTATTATATTGTATATAAAATATGTATTATATATATCCTTTTATAAATATTTCTAATAACAGATAAAAATTGACGCCTTTTTAACAAAGTTATTTATGTTCAAAACATGCATTTCTTTTCTTTACAACACTGATGTGAACGTGTCGATCCAGTAAAGAACATCACTATTGCATAAATATACATATTCAAATAGAAATAAATGAAAATTATTTTCCTCTCCGATATTGAATGCTTTATGTTAGTATATTCAGCTTAACAGTTTAAAATTTAAAATTTAAAGATTTTCTCTCAAGATTTTGATCATGTTTTTGAGATTTGGGATCACTGCGGGTTGCCAACATTTTATTTCTTTTACTTCCAAGACACTTGTATAAATAGTTAACATCTCTGAAGATATAAACAAATCAGATTAACTATTTCTCTTCATAAAAATGCAGTCAGGTAGATTCCTAGGATTTTATATCATTCAGATCTCATTTTATAATAAATTTAAAGGAGTAGGCCACTTTAGGATTTTCAAAAAATCAAATTATTTGTTATTGTTTTAAATCGTCCCTTATAACCTAAAAAATAATATCCTAAAACATTATGGCCGGAAAATATCACTAGTTACTTGTCTCCTAAAGTATATTGCAAGGTTTAACTCAAGCCTTGAGGCCTAACTTAAAACTTTAAACGCGTTTATCTCAAAACAGCATTTTTAAAGTAGGACGCATCCATAACAAGGACAATTTTTAACAAATTCGCTTCAAAATTTAAACAGATCTTTAAAATTAGATTGTCTAGTTAAGTAATGAGGATTTTTTTTATATGGCATAGCTAATTTTTTTAACAATTTTCTAGCGATGTTTCTGCGGATTTTCCAAGTTTGACTTTGGAAATGCGCCATTAGGTAAAAAATCAATATATCAAAAAAATTCTACGTACTTCTCCTCTAACTGTTGTTATGTACAATAAAAAAAATCTAGTAACTTATAATAGTTCAAAATTTACAATAGTTGTTTTTTTTTTATTTTTTTTTATTTGGATTTTTTTGTCTTTTTTTCTTTTTCTTGTTTTTATCGTTTTTTAATTTTTTAAATTACAATTTTTTGCTTTACAATTTGTCCGCGAGCATAAGGTAAATTCCTTTTTTTGATTACTTTAAAATAACATTTTGGTGGGTATGTACTACCCCTTCAGGGTAATCGTTTTCTTTTACAATTTTTATGTATATAAGTTTACTAGATGTGTCCTTTTTAGTCTTTTTCTAATGTGAGTAGTTAACGTTTCTGCGGCTAGTTGGTTGGAGTGTACTACGGGTTCTTCTTCCTTTATATTTTGTTGTGAAATGTTCTATTTCTTCCATCACTGTCGTTAGTACGAGGTCTTTTCGTATATTTCATTCCGTATAAACCATGGTGCGTTGGTTATCATTCTCAGTATTTTCGATTGCATTCATCCTAGCTTTATTATATCATTCATTGATGCCGTTCCCTATTGTAATATCCCAATGTCCATATAGGTTTTATAATGATTTCATAAACTTTCAATTTATTTTCTAGGCTGAGCTTGGATTTCTGGCCAGTTTGTAGAATAACTTTATAATTTAGTTTAATATCCGGGGAGTCTTTTTTTTCTACAGTGTGGAGACGGTATAGTTACATTTGCTTGTGTTTGCGTAAATCCTTTTCACTGTTTTTCTATTTTTTTTAAGTTATCTTGCAAAAAGGTCACCGCTACTGCCTAGGTCAGGATGGTAGGTAGTATAGCAGTGTCATCAGCAAACGTTAGTATTTTACTTTTATCAGTAGTCGGAATATCAGCTGTATAGAGTGTTTAAGAGTTAAATGTATAGTGGTCAGTTTATAAGTATGGGTCCAAGGACACTTTTTTTTGTGGTACACCAGCTTTGAATTCTTTAATTTCGAAGTACGCATCGTTGATTTTTATAATAAACGTCTTCTCCCTTAGATATGATGCAACTAAATTGTGCATTTGCATTGGTAAGAGGGTTCTAGTTGTATCTACGAGCCCTGCATGCCAAACTTTTTAGAATGCTTTTTTAATGTCTATCTAGTTCTAATAATTTGTGAACCCTACACGTATAATAGTAAGTTTCGCATTACGAACTCCTGCTGAGATGGATTTGTTACCACCAATCGACTGAAAGTAATCCTGCCATTTCTGTGAGGTAATTTTTTGACCTAGCGATGCATATATATGACCGAAATTTGAAATTTATTAGTTTTAGATTGTACTGTAACTGTAGATGCTTGAATGTGTTTGTGGCAAATTTGACTATATATTTAGATGGTGTTCAATATCCTCACTTTTTATTATAAATGCTTGTAATTTCGTGTGCCTTGTATATATTGTAATATTAGATTTTTATATAGCTTCTTGTAGTGAAGTGTGTTTCCAAAATGAGGAGTATATTAATATTGTTATTGTCTAAGAATGTTTCTGTTTCTAAAACTCCTTGTAGCAATAATCTTTTAGCGTTCTACAATACTATTTTTAAAGTAGCTGTTTTGATTTTTTAGTTAGCACGTTTGTAAGCAGTTATAGCCTATTTATTGTTTGTTATTTTAGTATTGCGTTTTATTCTATTATAATTTTTGTTAGTACGCTGTATTTCTAATTGGTTGTTTGAAGAGCTTTTTAATTTCTGTAGTGTCACTTGTTACTTTTTGTTTAACTATGATCAATTGGCAGCCGCCTGCGCATAATTTATTGAGTGAGTACAATTTATATTTTCCCACATTTTATTTAGAACAGAGTACCTATCATCTCCCAAGTCAATTACCACTGTTTTTTATTGTATATTTTGCTGCAGATGGTACTCTGTTTGGAAGAGGTGAAAAGAGTTTTCTTTGGAGCAGCTTTCTTATCTCACAGCCTTTGAAACTAGGTTGGGTGGTTTCTTTTGCAATTGTAGCATTTTACTGATTACATCTTTCCTAAAGTAAAACAATTAGTTGACAGGTAATTGTGGGCACATTTTACGCACGCAGGTGGTTCTATTGCAATAAGTCTTAGTATGTCCGTACTGCTGACATCTCATGTACTGCAGTATTTTTTTTTATGTCGTGGTGGTTCCACGCTTATTTTAGTGTTTAGCATTTTGCTTATACAAAAAATACCTTTTTTATTACTTCCAGGTTCTAATTTCACCATAAACAACGACAATACTTGTTTTATATCAAATTTCGTTATATGATTTACTTCTCTTACCTCATGTTCCCAGTTTTGTGTAAATTTGATGCTTTTATTGGCTTGATTTGGCTGGTTATGGTCTTGATGACTATTTTCTAGCTTTCTTCCGTCTTCAGCTGGTATATGTGATAGACTGTCTCTTTTGACTTTTGAGCTTGTTTTACTTTACGAAACATATTAAAAGTGTTTAATTTGTATTGTAATTTGACCCAGTTTCATTTGTTTTAAAATATAGTTTTTTGTCCCTGTGCTGTATAATTAAGCAACTCAATATAGCGTTCTACTATTTGAGCTAAAACGTAAATTAGTTGTGATTCAATAAAATAAAGTGTAGCTTCTTTACATACGTTCATATCTATCTTTTTTTCTAATGAGTTAAACGAATGCGATAGTGATATTTCCTCTAGCCAGAGTTGCGTCTCGGAATTGTTTGCATGCGGAGTTATTTTACGCTTGTTCTTTGCCTGTAACTTCTTTCCAGTTATTATTACGATCGTCAGTGCTCGTTTAGCTACTATTGTCTTCGTAATTTTGTAATCAACAAAACACAACTAGTGCTCGGATTTTAGGAATTTACAGTTTTGTGTATGTTTAATTTATCATAATCTTTTTTTAAGATATATTTATCACCGTTGGTAATAATTTTATTCGACTCGGTAGATTTCACGGCATTATTAGAAGACTGAACACACAAACACAACACTCGCTAGCCGAAAGTCACCTGTTTACTTCAAACACCTTAAAAATTTAAACAATGCTCGAAAAAAAGTCGAAATCAAAATAAGTCTTCCTGCTTTAACGGCTTTGCTAATCGCCCAGAGAAATATGTGTAAAATTCTGAACACAAATAGCTCGAAAACAGACTTTAATCGATAATCAACGATACAAAGGGAAATTTCTGATTTTAGCCGAATTATCTAAATAATCCTTACGTTTACTCAAACATATTTTTTTTCTCTTTTGAAGCATCTTCAAAGACTCTTTACTTTCAGTATATTGCTTTTAAAAGAAGTGTTAAATCCTAGCCGCAATTAAAAAATTTACCTTAAAATCAGCTTAAATCATTTTAATAGTAGTGCGTTGCATTAACTTTTGGCCTTTCTTCAGTTATAACAACTTTTACAATACAATATTAGGTTTCTTATTGGCTCAGTGCTTCGATTTAGAGTATTCCTTTTTTGTAATCTAATACTACTTTTAACAAAAAAAAATCTCCCATTTTCTAAAAACAGCGAGTAATAAATTATTTAAAATAAATACAGTATTTTCCTTATTAAAAACTTTTCACTGAATAAGAAACAAATGTCTACGTATTATCATCTGTTATTTTATAATAATAATCAAATACAAAGTAAGGTTACTGGATTACTGAATTGTTTACTTATTCGGTAATCCTAAATGTTTTTAAAAATATAAACCATTTTTACGGACAGAAAGAATACTTTTTACAGTTTAAAGTAAATATTAGTAAATTTTTTATTCAATTATAAATTTTTATGTTAATGGACATTAAATCCAGCAAAAATTTTGTATACCCATTTCTATTATGATTGTGTCAAAATGATTGTGATTTCTAGAAAAAAGTTATTTTTTCTATAATTATCATAGATAATAGATAGGTAGATAATATAATACAATACATTATATAAAATAAAAAACGTAAATAATTTAATATATAATATATATAAATCATAAGATTAATTGTTTCATTTTATATATAATATGAAATAATGTAAATGTAATATATAAAATAATTTAATATATAATATTGTAGTAATAAATTAATGCGTTTACGATTAGCTGAACCACCAGTTGTGAGCGTCATAAGTAAACAGAATTTACGACAATAATGTATTGTTTTCTGTCATTTCAATTAAAATATTTTCGTCTTAACTACCCTTGTCAGAAAACTCTAGCTTATAAGTTCTGTCAAATAGGTCATGTTATTTTATCCATGTTATCTTTATTTTTAGTTCATCGAAATCCGAATACTACTCCTGTATGTTATTTCTTTTATTAATTTCATATTTTTAGAATGCCTAAATAAATAAGCCGTTAATAGTGACCAAAATTTATTTTTTATTTTCAGCACGAAATTTTTTTATGACATTTAATTTCCAATTTCAGATGTTATTACGCGGTCAGCATAAAATATTAGAATGTATGTTTTTATAAATATGTAAAAGACTCTGAACGATATCGATCGAGGAAATATTAAATAACTATTTTATAATTAATGTTTTTCAAAAAAAATCATAATAAAATTTCAGTTGCTGAAGAAGTCCCGATGAAGGGACGAAACGTCCAATTAGATCAAAATAACGTTCTAAATCTTTAACCAGTCCAACTTCCCTGGGACACATTTATTGAAAATATTTTTTCGACCGGAGTATCATTATTTTATCCAGCTGACTTTCCTGACTATCCAATAGATTCAATTAGATTAAAGATATATGTGGGAAGTGAATGGTCACGAATAAATACTTTCAATGCTGTTGATGAAAAAACCAAAGCTGTTTGCATTCTATTTTGATACTTGAAGAATTTGTCGATTGCAAAGTTACCGGTTACTTATAAATCTCAGATAAATGTACGTAATTTATTAAAACAACAAGCTCTTCCTCCAAGAGCATTACTGATAGTCGATAACTGTAAAGCTCATACTTACCTAAAAGATTGTGATATAGAAGTCAGTTTTTTGCCGGCAAATGTGACCTTAACAATCCAATCTTTGGGGATCAAGGGATTTTAGAAACCTCGAAAAGGCAATATAAACTGAATTTGATTCAAAAAATTGTTGAAGCTCAAAATGAACAGATTTCAGTAGTTGAATTTGTGAAAAATATGAACATTAAGGATGTAATTTTCTGGATAGATGAATCATAGCAACAGATAAGTAAAAATACAATATACAGATGTTGGAATAAAATTTAGTAGACGGAATAGAAAAGTGTAGCCATACAGACAGAAGATGACCCGTTGGCGTTGACTTTATTAGATTCCATCGAGGTGGAGAAAGATGATGTTCCTATGGACCAAATTCTTTTATAATTAAAAAGAATACAGGGGTATGACAGTATTGAAGAAGTTATTGTTTATGACCGGATTCACATAGTGATAACGATTTCGGTAATGCATGTTAGATAATTAATTATTTTTTGTAGACTTAAAATATCAATTGTGCGCTGTATAAATATTCCGTAATGATATATATCTTTCATACAACCAGAAAAAAAGGTTTACTTGGTTCAAAAAAATTGTTACAAAGACATAAATTATTTTTGAACAAGAAAAAATTTTTGTAAAACAAGAAAATTATCTTACTCGCAAAAATTTAACTTCCTCCAAAATAATTTTCTTTTTCTTAAAACTAGATTGCCCAAGGAAGTCATTTTGATTGCTTTTTAATTTCAATTAGAAAAAAAGTTATGTACATAATGACAATTTCTTAGAATTTTGTGACTTTATGTAAAACATAAATGCGTTTATTAATAATTGCAGTTACCTCCCCTCTCCTTCATTTCCTGTATATATATGTTTTATACCTATATTGCCCAAAAGCAGTCAACACAACGCGTATTATTAAGATTAAAAAAACAGTTAAATGTCAGTCACCGGTGACTGACACTCAATCGCATTACTAATAAATAATTCGCGTTGTCTGACGGGGATTTTCCTTAAGAATTTGCGTGACGCACAACGTGTTAATTAACTTTACGTTATCTTTCTGATCAGTTTTTACGGATGTCAGATGAAATAAATGTTATCTTTTAGAGCACTCTAAAGTAACTTTTTGCTAAGCCGGTTATGAGCTTTTTTTCGTTTTATCTCGAATTCTCACCTATTCGCATTTGCATGCGAAATATTGATTATGAGTTTAATTCTAGCAATAAACGAATTTTATGTAACATCAAATTTTATGTATCATCGAATTTTTTATAAAATCGAATTTTTAAACGTTTTCAGTCAATCATTTTAACTTTAAGAAATAAAAATAAAGAGGCTTATAAAATGATCAATCTTCAGTTTTGAATTAAAGTTTTGCAATAATTTTTTTGTTTATGACTTTACTACAATTACAATTAAGAATATTTTTTAGGTTTTCAAGAATTTTATTTTATTTTATTATTTAACCTATTCAGGGATGCAGACATACATTTGTACGTTTATGTTACTTTTAAAAATAACTGTGATAGTTAATTTAAACCATTACTTTTTAAGTTAACTTCGAAATTATTAACAAAATTGCAATCCACAGAGGGCATCACAATCGCATAGAAAAAAATAGCGGTGTATTGTTTGACAACATACATGTACAATTTTGTAAACAATTTCAATTATTTGAACATTTATTACATCATCCATAGGAAGTTAGCAAATATTATTAACGACAGAATTTTAATTATATTATTAAAAAAAAATCTATTATACGTATTTGGCAAATGGGTTTGAGAATGAGGTATAACCTAAAATCATTATCACTTGACTGTTTATATTTCAAGTTTAAATATTTCATATTTCATATTATAGTTGTTGTGTGTGATGAAGTCGTAATAAATAACGAAATGTTTATATTATTTAATTTAACTCTTGGTTATTTCATTTCCAACTTCCTACGAGAAAATTTATTTATTTTTAATTTAACGTTCAAGTGACATATTTGTTTTTTCAATTTTTTTTTCAATTAATTTAATTTCTGTCGATTTAAATATAATATTTAACAATATGCATAATACGTAACTAAAAGACATTAAATATAAATAAATAGAAAAGTAAGAAATTTGTTGAAGGTAAATCAAAAGGGTGGTCAACTATCAACTGAGGGTCTAATTTATGGAAATAGTTGTGTAGCTATGATGAAAAGGAATTAATAAACAATATTACCGTTCCCAATAATTTGACAAATGATGGAACGAGAAAATTATATCTAGTTAACGAAGATATAAACTGTATATATGACATGAAATATTTCATATAAATCAATTTTATGATCGTAAAAAAAATAGTGTCTTAAAAAAAATTTTTTTCTACTTTGTTCTTCTTTGATACAAACATACCACTAAAAATCCTTATACGTGAAAATGTAACATATTTATACTTACACGCAAAAATATAATTACATTTCGTATAAGTATTGAGGAATTGATACAGATGATAAGGGAAAGAAGAGATGGTGTGAGGATAGAGGAAAAGATAAAAGCGAGACTAGAAGAATTGAAAAAGAGAAGCCTAAGGGAAGAAGAGGAAAAAATGAGAAAGTCAAAATATAATAGTATGTACAAACATTTAATAGAAAAAGATGAAAATGCCATGGAAGTATTATTGGTCAGAAGAAGGAGTGAGGGGAGGAATCAAGGAAGTTTGGGTAAGGTTAAGATGTGGCAACATAGGAAAGGCAAGAAAGAAAGGAGAAAAGGACTGGAAATGTAGGTTATGCAAAGAGCAAGAAGAAACGTAGGAGCATTTAGTAATTTGTGTGATAGAGAAAGAGAATTGGTTTCCGAGAATGGAAGGAAGGAAGTAGAGGAGTGGATGATTGGAATAGAAGAAGGCGCTATAAGAGGGGAATTAATAAACATATTAGGCGGTAAGATTGAGGTTGGGATATGTGAATTTTTCAGAGAAGTTG
The DNA here is from genome assembly GCF_001313835.1 of Polistes canadensis. Classification (NCBI taxonomy): domain Eukaryota; kingdom Metazoa; phylum Arthropoda; class Insecta; order Hymenoptera; family Vespidae; genus Polistes; species Polistes canadensis. The sequence goes on from NW_014569847.1 coordinate 27,544, forward strand.
AAGGGTTGTGTAAAAGGAGGAGGACAGAGGAAAATGGGAGGGAAGGCGAAGACAAATACGAGTGAGATTTAGTTAGTTATAGTTATAGATAGTTTGATTTTAAGAATGTTGATAAATATTCGTAGATATACGAAAATATAATTACATTTCAAAATATAATTGAATTTTATCCTCGTAAGAACAATGGAAGAAACAAATAAAAAAAATCCAGTTTCTAAATTAATCTTTAAATTTGTGAGAGTTTAACGATAAAAATGTAACGCGTATATTATATGCAAAAGAAAACAAGACAAAATGAAGAAAAGAGAAAGAAAAAAATTCTTCGAAAGAGAGAAAGAGAGAGAGAGAGATAAAACAAAAAAAAGCGAAATGATATGAATACAGATATAAAGAAAGAAAAAAGGACGAAAAAGAAGAAAGAAGATGAAAAGAGAGTAAATATTCTCCTGTTTTCCGTAATAATATTTGTACTAGAGAGAAAAGCTGAAATGTCTCGTAACAGTAGCCTCAGAAAATACAAAGGATGCTTTTCCTTCTACACTTCTTTTTTCACCACTCTTTCGTTTACCCATCTCGCATTTTGTAATTAAAAAAAAGGACTTGCAATCGTAGCAATAGACCTTGTTGCGCATTAGAGTGCACAATTTAAAGGAAAAACAGTTATCATTATCAAAAAACCAACAGCGCGAATGGCAAACAGAATTAAAAATTGTGATTTTCACAGAAGATCGACTCGTTTCATTCACTTTCTTTTTCCGTATTATTAGTTTCTACTAATTCTCAGTTTTTAATTAAGAATAGTTAAGCAGGCAATAACTTAATAGATGGAATCTCACTTTTCCAGAAATACAAATCCTTCCGGTATAATCAGTAGAGTTCTCTCTAAAGGCCGTATTTTTTTTTTGTAATTATAAAGAAAGGTATGCAACCTGAAACTAACCAAATATGAGCCTTTAAATAGAGAATGCAAATAATTAAATATTTTCAAAAATATTATATTCACATCTATATCTTAATTTAAAATTGATTATTGCAACATCAAAATCTTATTGGTCACCTACGAAAGATTATAGAACAAAACGTGTATACCGAATTTAAAAGAGTGATGGAAAATTTAAATTAATTAAAAAAAATATTTGTTATAAAAAAGAGAGAGTAAAGAAAYTATAGTTACAATGCATGTTTTTTCACAAAAAAGGTTACTAAATTAATAAACATTAAATTCAACTAGATAAACTATCATTAAGTTTGCGATATTGTTGAATTAGTTTATTGTAAGTATAATGAACCGTCACAGATTCTAGGTTTTCAATAAAGGTTCTATACAGTTATACTCGGAAATTTTCTTTATTGAATCTTAATGAAGAAAAAAAAGTAAAAAGAAAAGAAGGGAACCTATAAAAGCAACAATATATAAAAACTTTCCTAACGAAAGCAAGATGTACAAAAAAAAACTAACCTTAAAAGCACTTGCTATTTAAGCCACACTGCGTTTCTACGAGTATTTGTCCTTTTATCTAATTCAATTTTAGCTAGTACTTATGTTAGCCATATGAAAAAACATTCTTTCATCTTCCCCTTCCCCCCCACCACACACCGAAATCGTATAACTCATCGACACTTTAGAAATTACAAGAGAAGAGAAACGCTCTTATATGAAAATGTATATATATAAATATAAATATTGAATTAAAACAAAAATTCTTGGGTTTTTTTTTCATTTGGAAAAATATTTTTTTTTATACACAAAATAAACATCAAAAGAAAATAAACAATCGTTTATCGAGGAAAAGGAAGTAATAATCTTCAATTTGAAAATAAATAGTATATTTTAACATATATTTAACATATATTTTAGTTTTTCTATTATAATATTGAACACACGTCTTATGTATTAACTAGGGGACACAATGAACTAAATAAAAAGAAATTCTAATAAATTTATATTATAAAATAAAAAACATAAAATCAAGTTTTTCGACATAGTATAACTTATATATTTATCTTGTTTTATCGATTTGACAAAATACAAAAAATAGAACGTTTTCTTGTTAATTCCAATGTAGAAAAGAGGATGATCACATTTCAGTTGTTTTATTATATTAATTACAGGACTACTATTAATTAATTGTTGATATGTAATATAGATTATTCGCGTTTTCTCTACTTTAACGAAAAGCATTAAAAGATAACGAAAACAAGGAAAAAAATATGAACGCTTTTTATGTTTTTTCAATTGGATAAGATAGGACGAATGTATGTTACAACTCAATAATTAAAAATAACGTAACGTATGTAATTAATTTCATAGTGCAACGGCAGTATTATGCTGTAAGAAGGATAAGAAGAAAGCCGCCAAAAAGAAATTACAATAGACGATAAATAATAGACGATAGAGGGGTAATAAGGTAATTAAAACAGAAAATCGGTTAGTATTTTATCAGAATATAAACATATTGCGTACAGCTCGTCTTCAGGTTTCTTCGACTCAATCGATGATATACGGAATTAAAAATAAATTATCTTGTTACGTTATCAGAGTAACTAAGTCTCGTATAATCTTCTAACAAATGATTAGTGCAATAAAATTTATGTCGACATTCCCAGAACGGAAAAATCAATCGGTTATATATCGATAGCTCTTTATCATAACTTATAAAATTACAAAATATTTTGTTATTTCAAAAATCATGTTTTAATTTTTAAGGAAAATAGCTTTTTAAAAATCAATTCTATTTTCAGTCTTTTTTATGGAAATTTATAATATGAATTAAAAGTATATAAAATAGTTGCAAAATGACGTGCATAGAACTAATAAAAATGAAAGAAAAAGTGAATTTTTKATTAATAATTGATCGGATGCACTAAATAAAACTATGGACGATAATGAACTTACTATTAGTGATAGTTGCGACATTTTTGAATTGAGTGATGTTATTAAACATAAAATATCACCAAAAAATATGCGGTTCCTGAAAGAACAGAACTGCGCACATAATATGTTACGAATTAAAATAAGATTCTTACCTATTTCTGTAGTTGCTCGTGGAATTGGCGCACCTTCGATCAACACTAATAAAATAATACCAGTGTCCCTAGTAGAAATAACTAATTTTACTAAATTATATTTTCTTAAATTCCATTATCCTAAAACTTATCTTTTCACGTTAATGACCAATTTTAAAGAAAAATTCACTGACTTTACACGAAGCAGATATAGACTTATTAGGCCAGTCAATAAGAGGCAAATGAAAAACTTTCAGGGGAACCTATTTAATAATTGGATACAATGGTAATTCGACGTCGCTGAATCGAATGGTGCTAATTTTTTTGCAATACAATTTTGCGTTTACGAGAAAAAGGGTAAAAAAGGGTAAAAAATGGCCGTATCTTAGAATCTAGGCATTTAATCGAAAAAAGTTTCAAACAAAAGTTGTGTAGAATTGAAAAATACATAAAAAATGTTGTAAGGNATAAAAAATGTTGTAAGGTGTATCTTCGTATTTGCAAAAATAAGCGAGAAAATGAAGGTGAAAGGTAATTGTAAGAGAGGGGGCAAGCCACGCCTCTTCGTTGGYTTTAYYYGTGAGCGAGCTAGTGTGCGTTATYTTGGGGTCTCTCGGTCGTGAATGCGAGTGCGAGTGAGAAAACAAATGGATAAGATTTCTTTAAGCGATAGCGATTCTTTTTGTTTGGGCCATCGATTTTGTTGAGAGTTCTTTATTATATATTTCTGATATTTTTTCATGCTGTAGCGAGAATTTTTCGTCTTGGTCATCGAGTGTCGAGCGTTTTATATACGAGTGCGAATGAGACAAGAAACCGATATTTCTCTCTTTCTATTTTTTTCTTCGGAAGCGAGAATTTTTCGTTTTGACGATCGAGTGTCGAGCGTTCTTTATATCTATATATATCGGCGTATAAGTGCGGCATTTTTAAATCGAATCTTGATGCTTATGGCACGCCGTTTTTTTATTTATTGTCAAAAATAGTGAACCTTGATTAAAAGAAAAACAATAATTCATTTTAGCAGGAACTATTATTATTTAGTCAAGAGTAAAAATAATAAATTATTTTGTATCTCGACATAAAATAAATTTGCATAATTATTTGATATAAATTTTTTKCCTCACAACAATTTATTTGTATATCAAATTGAATACATATTTGAAAAAGAAGAAATTTATATCTACACATAAAATTAATTCAAGATATACAGGAAAAGATCAATTAATACGTGATGCAATCTTTCGATCGTACTATTTGATGGCGAATGATAGGCTGTCGTTGTGAGTAGCTTTATATTACATTTCTTTGCTACTCCTTTAAACAAAACGGATACGAAGTTTCTTCCTTGATCTGTTAAAACTACTCGCGGCGAACCAAAAAGACAGATAAAATCTTTAAAAAATGCGTCAGCCGTGGGCAATACTACTAATCGAAGCTAAAGGCACTGCCTGTGAATATTTAATTAAAAGACATTGCATAGTTAGAATATATTGATTTCTTCTTTTTGTCATCGGAAGAGGTCCCACGACATCCAAAGCTACTTTATCAAAAGCACGACCCGGAGTATACGCGATTATTATCGGTCCTTTTTGGTTCCACGCTAGTCATTTATTTCATCTGAAACTGTTTGCAATTATTAATAAAATTTTGTACTTCTTCTTTCATGTTATTCCAAAAATAGTGATTCCTGATTCTAGAATATATTTTAGTCACTCCCTTGTATCCCTCCATGGTGGACGAGTGATATTCCTCGAATATGTCATAAATTTTGTTTAATTCTGGAGTTCTTACTAAAGAGTTACATATTATTAAAAGTAATTCTAAATCTGAAAATAAATCTTTCATAATTTTTTCAATTGTTCTCCAAATAATATCACTCAGTTCACGTGTTTCTGCGATACTTATTGACATAAGATTTATTTCTATTACTACGTCCAAAAGTGATCTTAAAACATTTATTATCATTTTTTTACTTAACGGTTTTTCTACCGGTAGAGCAATCAATTTTAACTTCTACTAAGCAGTGGCACCTGGCTCCAAGTAGTTACACCAAGCACATTGCAGAAGTACCTAAAACCTTCTATATATAAGTAGCACCTAGCAGTAGTACCTTGCAGTAGCACCTAGTACGTAGCAGTTACACCTTGCAGAAGTACCTATTTCTTAGCAGTATAACCTGGTATCTAGCAGTAGCACATAGCATTTAGTATTAAGTAAAAGGAACAAGAGTTTTTCAGTAGCACATAGTACCTAGCAGTGGCATCTGCAACATAGCAAAAGTACCTTGCAGATTGCAATAGTATTTAGCAAATAACTGTAGCACCATGCACATTTAAACAAAAGCTAGCATATTTTAGTCACTTCTTGTACCTACCAGTAGCACATTAAAACTTGCATTAGAACCAAGAGCCAACACCTAGTAGTAGCTCCAATAAATAGCTGCAGCAGTAACAAATAGCATTTAGAATCTAGAATATAGCAGTAGTATATTGCTGTAGCACTTAGCACAAAATAGAAGACACTGTACAAGCGACTCCAAATGCACTTACACCTACACATGCATCCAGAACTGCCACTGCCACAGCACATGAAACTGCAACTACTACTGTACTTGCACCGTACGTGCAACTGCTACTGTACTTGCAACTGCACATGCAACTACACATGCAACGGCTGCTTCAACTGCATCAGCAACTACAACTGCAACTGCTACTGTACTTGCAACTGAAATTGCCACTGCAACTGCACATGCAACAGCAACTGCCACTGCAACTGCTATTACCCATGCCCCTGCAACTGCACATGCAACAGCAACTGCGATTGCATATTCACCTGCAACGTCAACTACTACTGCACATACAAATGCAACTGCCTCTTTACCTGCAACTGCACATGGAACAGCAACTAGCACTGTAACTTTACACTGCACATGCACCGGCAATTAAGTATGCATCTGCAACTTTAACTGCAACTGCACATGCAACAGCAAATAAAACTGCAACAGCACATACAACTCTAATTGCAATTGCATCTACAACTACACATGCACCTAAAACTGCACATTTACTTGCAATTTCAACTGCAAAAGCTACTGCAACTGCCACAACACACGCAACTGCAACTGCAACTAAACTTTCTGCTGCAACTGCACCTGCACATGCTACTGCAAATACAAGTGCAACTGAAGAAAGAGAGAAAATAGGGAAGGAGTCAAAAAAGAGGATAGTGGTATTACGGGGGGAGGAAATAGGTGAAACAAGGTATATGAGAGGCATGATTTTTAAGGAAGAAGTGGGAGAGAAGATATTATTGAGAAAGGAAAGAAAAGATAGAGAAAGGAGAATGGAAATGATAGAAAGATCAAGATACAATACAAATTATAAGAAGATAAAGGCAGAGAAGGAGCCGGAATACCTGCAAAAAGAGATGTCAGCTGGAGATAGAAAAATAATAGCGAGGTTCAGGTGTGGGAATAAGTGCAAAGGCAGAGAGTATTGGAAGGAGGAAGAGGTTAAAAAATGTAGGGTATGCAAAGTTAAAGAGGAGGACCTTATGCATATAGTGGAGGAGTGCGAAGAAACGAAGAATGGAGAAAGGATGGAAAATACCTTAGGACAGGATGCAAAAGGGATAGAGGTATTAAGAAAAGTCATAAGAAAGAGAAAGGAAGTAGAGAAGAAGGAAGAAGAGGAAAGAAGAGAAAACTGTATATAAAAGTGTTTGTTATGTGTTAGTTAATTCAAAAAAATTGGTTTTAGTTTTAGTTTTTGTTATAAAGTTAAAATATATTGAGATAGATTATATAAGAGATGTTAAATATTAGTAAAAAGAAAAGTTGTACGAAAGCCCTTCAAACCCGAAAGAGACGGAGTATAAATAAATAAAATACAAGTGCAAATGCCACTTAATAATTACCTGTAACTGCACTTGAAACAGCAACTGCAACTGCAAATGCACCTGCAACTGAACATGCTACGACAACAGCAATTACTACTGCACATGCAACTGCAACTGCTACTGCAGGTCTACATGCCACTGCAACTGCTACTGTACTTACAACTGTACATGCAGCTGCCACTGCAACTTCACATGCAACTTCAACTGCTCATGCAAAAGCAGCTGCAACTGAACTGCAACTAAAACTGATACTTCAACTGCACATGCACCTGCAATCGACCATGAAACGGCAGGTGCAACTGCAACAGCACATACAACTGCAATATCAACTGCACCTAAAACTGCAAATGCACCTACACTGGCACATGCAACGGTAACTGAAAGTGCAAAGGCAAATGCAACTGCTACTGCAACAGTACCTGCAAATGCACATTCCCCGACAACTGCACATAGAACGGCTACTGCAACTGTCACAGAACCTGCAGTAGCACATGCATCGGCAACTGCTACTGCAACTGCAAATGCACCTGCAACTGAACATGCAACTGCAACAGCAACTACTACTGCACACGCAACAGCAACTCCAACTGAATTGTTTTGTATTTATATGTTTTGTTGCCTTTTTAAAGTCACATGCAACTGCAAATGTCACGGCATTCTTTTTTCATTATATATTTTTTTTCCTCTTTAACTGCAAATGCAGCTAAGACTGCATTTTTTTCATTAGATATTTTTTTTACTTTTTAACTGCAAATGCTAATGCCGCTGGAACTGCAACTGCAACTACTACTGCCATTGTAATTTTTTTTATTGTCTATTTTTTTAAGTTTTTATCTGCCACTGCAACTGCACATGCAACTGCAACTGCAATTTTTTTCATTTTATATCTTATTACCATTTTAACTGCAACTGAATCTGACACTGCAACTGCACATTCAACAGCTACTACAACTGCATTTTTTTTTAATATATATTTCATGTACTTCTTACCTGCAACTGCAACTGCAAATGCAACTGTAACTGGACATTCATCTGCAACTGCACTCGCAATTGCAACTGCCACAGCAGCTGAATTTTTTAAATGTTTTTTAACATTTTAACTGCACATGCAACTGGAACCTCTACTACAAATTGTTTGTTCTAGATTTTTTTAACATTTTCACTGCAACTGCAACGGCAAATTCAATTGACACTGCACATGCCACAGCAACTGCAACTGCATTAATTATTATTCTATATTTCTTTAACTTTTCAACTGCTCGTGCAACAGAACAAGCAACAGCAACTGCAACAACACGTGCAAATGAAACTGCACATGCAACAGCACATGCAACTGTAACTGAATTTTTTTTAATATATATTTTTTTTATTTTTTAACTGCAACTGCCTCTGCAATCGTGTTTTTTTTGTATATATTTTTACTTTTTTAAACGCACATGCAACTGCTACTGCATATTTTTTATTAGATACTTTTTAAACTTTTAAACTCCAAATGCAACTGCTACTGCCACGGCACATGCATCTACAACTGCACATGCAACAGCCACTGTAACCTCATTCTTTTTGAATTATGTATTTTTTTAACATTTTAACTGCAATTTAACTACAACTACATTTTTTTTATTGTACTTTTTTTTACTTTTTTAACTGCAACTGCAACTATAATTGCACCTGCAACTTTTAATTCTTATATATTTTTTTACCTCTTCAACTGCAAATGCAACTGCACATGCAATGGCAACTGCAAGTACATTTTTTTTTATTGTATATTTTTGAACTTTTTTACTGCAAAAGCAACTGCACATGCAAATGCAACTGCAACCTCTTTTTTAAAATATATTTTATTTACTTTTAAACTGCTACTGCAATTGCAATTGCATTTTTTTATATATATTTTTTATACATTTTAACGGCAACTGCAACTGCAACTGCACATGCAACAGCAACTGCACATGCATCTGCAACAACACATGCAACTAAAACTGCAACAGCAACTGCATTTTTTTTTAATGTTTTTCAACATTTTAACTGCACATGCAAATTGAACCTTTACTGCAAATTGTTTATTCTAGATTTTCTTTAACAAATAGGTATCTTAGGGAATTTTTACATTCAAAAGAAATAGAACTTCGTTTTGATAAGTTGGACGTTTCGTTTCTTTATTGGGACTTCTATAGCAAGTGGAAATTTTATTTTATTGTTATTTTTATATTATGAAATACATGAGACCCATACATTGTAAAATATTAGATGTTACCTTAATCTCTAAAGTTCAGCGTCTTTTTTATTTAAGCAGACATACATTTTTTTTATTTATAATATTTAAAACACTATTCATCTACACATCGTCATATCTTGATCCGTTATATTTGAACACTAAACAAAACTGTTTCAATCTAGACTAGTGGTTATTAGTCTAGATATCTTCACTGTTAAGGTGCCTTCTATTTCGGTGTTCTATTTATTATAATTAAATTTAAAAATTCCGTTATAGATATTGTTTAAATTATTTGTGTCTATTCTACAATTAACTGTATTATTGTTCGTTATGTGATACATTTCGCTAATGTTTCATTTATACCAATTTTCTTCTAAATCTAAAATCGTTGCTACGTCAAATTTAAAATTATGTCCTGTTTTAAAATGATGCTCAGCTAACGCGGTGGTATTAGTTTTATTTACATTTATAGGTTTACAGTAATTTCTATGCTGATCTAATCTTGCCTTACATGTACAATACTTTTTAAAGCTGAAAGTCTGGCGTTTAAAATACTTAAAATCACATAGAATGCAATGCTGTAAAGTGCAAATCTTTCACACATACCTGTCATATCTTTAGAACGTTTTTGTCAATATTTTTTATAGTTTGCGTAATCAAATTTCAATTAAATTTATTTTAAATTAAAGTACAGTCTTTGCCCTACTCGTAAAATACCTTTTCAAGCTTAAAGTCTCGCGTTTTTAATACTTAAAATCACATAGAATGCAATGCTGTAAAGTGTATATCTTTCACACATATCTTTCATATGTTTGAAACGTTCGCGTCACTATTTTTTATACTTCGAAGAAACGAAACTCGATGAAATTTAGATTAAATTAAATTACACTGTTTTGTTTATGTGTAGAACACTTTTTTAACTTTTATTTCGATCTGCAATTTTTCATAAAATGTCAGAGAATGCAATGCTGTAATTAGTGCATGTTTGCACTTTTTTTGAAGAAAGTTTTTAGGTTAATATTTTTTATATTTAGAGTGATCGAATTTCAATGAACCTTATATTAAATTAATATATCATTTATTTTCAAGACCTTTTGATTTGGGTTGGCTGCTAATTTTTTCATTGTTTCTTGTTTTATTATCGATCTCTTTCGATCGTTTCTGTTCACAGGTAGCAATATTGTTACTAACATCTGAAGAGGATTAGTCGTAATTAGAATAATATAATAAATGATAAGATAATAAGATGAGTAATGCGACGAGAATTTTTTAAATTCTTTTTATCTTACAAAAAAGCTATTAAAATACAGATTTAATAATAATAATAATAATAAGATAATTCTACGAGAAATTAAAATATTTTTATCAGGTTTTAAAATATTATTAGAGAGGTATTTTTTATAACATTTCGAATTCTTATTATTAGGTGTTGGAATTAATTCGTAGAGTTTGATGAGAAATGGCGTGGTTTTACAGTGTTCTGTTTTTTACCTTCAGAAACAAAGTGATCGTAAATCAGCTGTTAATAGGTGTTATTTTTACGACACATCTTATTCCTAATTGTTAATAACAATAAGTGGCAGCTATTTAATTATGTCGAAATTTTTTCCAAATAAAGTGTTTTTGCGGGGAGTTTTATTACATTATTTTAATTTGAATAAAAGTGCTGCGAAAAGTCATCAGAAGTTTACTGTGAACATGCTTTAGCTGATCAAACGTGTCTGAAGTGGTTTGCGCGTTTTAAAAGTGGTGATTTTGATTTAGACGACAAGAAACGACCTGGACAGCCAAAAAAATTTGAAGATAAAGAATTGGATGATTTACTTGAAGGAAATTCATATCAAACACTTCCAGAGTTATCTACATCGTTGGGGGTTGATTTATCAACGGTAGGAAAACGCATTAAAGCTTTGGGAATGATCCAAAAGGAAGGAAATTGGGTCCCATATGAATTAAAACCGAGAGACATTGAAAGACGTTTTATGACCTGTGAACTACTGCTTGAACGGTACAAAAGAAAAAAATTTTCACATCGTATTATTACTGGTGATGAAAAATGGATATATTACGACAATCCGAAACGCAGAAGATCATGGGTTAAGCCCGGACAACCATCATCATCATTGGCAAAACGCAATATTCATGGATCTAAGCTCCTCCTTTGTATTTGGTGGGATCAACAAGGTGTGGTTTATTATGAATTGTTAAAACCC
>NW_014569847.1:40225-128805 GCF_001313835.1 Polistes canadensis
AAAATATAAATCTTTGTTTTACAGAGCAACACGTTATTCGAGTTATTTCCATACTATCCAACCTGATAGATAGATATAAACGTTACATATATATACATATATATACATATATATATACATATGAGATAATATTTTAAGTATATTATGTAGGTGTGCAGAGATACTTTTAATCCTTTGCATTAAAGGCAAAGCCTTTTTCACTGAAGCGAACTAGCAACTTTAGACAATTTTCTGTTTAAATGTGTTACGTCCGAAAACGCAATATGTTAGATTTAACTAACTAATGCCGGTTTGTGCCACTCTGTAAGCACCGAGTATAGCTAAGACCAGGTAGGTTCGCTTTTCCCAAAAATTAAAGAACAATAAAAGTGGCAAAATAATATTCCAATACAAATAATTGATAGGAGGAATAAGGAGGAATTTGGAGGATTCTTAAGTGTGATGGTCAAAGTCTGTTCACCGTTGCTCTGGTTCACAAGTTGATTTAATATTTGGAAACATTATCTTACAGTTTCGTAAATGTACAATAATAAATTCCTAAATCCAACAAATGCTTACTCTTTAAGATTAATACGCAATTAACAAATTTAGGAAATTCTTCCATTGCTTCGTAATTGGTTCAATATTTCCAAATTCACTTGGTATTAGTGATGGCACTCAAACACACTAGTACACACACTTTAAGATACAGACTTATAACAATTCAGACAACAATCACTTCTTACAAAGTTACAACTAATTAATAATTGTAAAGGGAAAAAAAAACACAGAACAGAAAGAGAGATATTGATATGATGAATGAAGGAATGATCTCTTTCCTTATTCTATAAAGAGCTAAAAGGGCCCTATTATAAATAAAGGGTGAAAGATAAAGTTGTCAGGATTAACACTAAGAACACACATATATTTAATTTTCCATAAATTCAATTAACGTAAAGTTTTCACCATAGCATAAGAGAACTTAAACATAAAACATAAACGATATAATTCACAATTACATAAAAGGGCTTAATCCACAACACGTAAAAATACTTAAATTGAGACCACATAAAATCACATAAAACCACATAGGACTGACAAGACGAAATTCAGACTTTCATAACGAACTCCTACACAAAAACAATAACTGTCTCTCGGTCTTTTCCGCCTACATCTCCTCCCCACAACATTCCTATTTTCCTTCCCGAAACTCCCTGACCATTCCCGATCGCCAGACTTTCTAATTCCTTCTCCTTCCTACCGGTTTGGGAATGCTCCAAAAGCTTCGGCGCGATTAGCGATAAGGCGGCGATGTCTTTTCAAACAAAATCTATTCGACGATCGCACTCTTTTGTTCTCGTCGATCGTCGGCCGGTCTTTTATATTGTATATATATATCCTACATCTATTCAAAACTAATATTATATCTTAAAATATTCCTTACATAATGGAGAGCGACAAAAAGCAATGAATGATTTATATAAAATTAAAATAAATTAAGACATCCAAACTCACAAAAACTAAGACTTTCAAGAACAAAGATTCGAATTAAAACCAGACTCAAAAATCAACTAAGACTAAGAATTACAAAAACTTAAGACTCAGACTAATGTCCAGACAAACTCAAAAATTAAGACTAAGACTAAGACTAACGTGCAAGAAATAGGGAGGAGGTTTCCCGGTATATCGCGTAATGGAAAAATACTAAGAAAGATTGAGCATCGTTAAGGAAAAAATAATTTTCCAAAAATTATAAGTGTGGCGGAACGTCACAAATGACATATTTAAGATTAAAGATTTGCAACTGCATTGCACGCATGTATTGTTGAAGGGATTCATGAAACAGTATTGCCCAAATAAAACTTAAATAAACATCGTTACCGTTCGAATGAATGTGTTAAACCGAATGCTGACCTAGAGTAACTTCTCGAATGCAAAGGGTTAATATAACCACGGAAATATGTCCTTTATTAGGACGCCTTAAATGATTGCTTTATAAAATATACACGCATTTTTGAAAGCAAACACACACACATAAATATATATGTATAAAATATGAAATATAATTATTAAAAACAATTAAAAGAAAAATATGAAAGCAGAGCATGTAGACACACACAGGCTTAATTTTGTTCATATTATTATTTCTTTAAAAAAGATAGTTCGTCGTAGTTAAGAAAATGTTTATCTTGACCACCGTCTTCCAAATGATTATCGGCAGATATTCGTCTTCCAGAAGGGCCATATTCCTCCTCACCTAATCTTCTATATGTCTCTACTCTGTTTTCCAATATTTCTTTGATGATTACTAAAAGGAATAAAAAAACATGACAATAATCAATTCAATCAATAATCCATGATTATTTCCACCGAATTGGAATCCTTCCAAAATTTCATTTACCCATTAGCAACTCTCTGCTTTCGATCATGTTACCCATCTCCTTTTTAACTTCCTTCATCAACCATGGCATAAAACCTTCCTCGACATCTAAGAATTTGTTTTATTATTATTAATTTAATGACGAATGATTTTTTCAAATGCATATACTTTGAAATTCATGTACCTGCTTTGATCTCATCTAAAAGGAATCCAGACATTTTTAAACCTTCTAAAACAGCCGGCAAAAGTTCAGCGATATATCCTGTCAATAAAACAGCAGCAGCGACACGATCTTCTGTTTCTTGTTGAATTTTCACTGCTTCTTCGTGCTGTTTCAAGCAAAAATCCTGAAGACAGAAAATACATACACACCTCGTATAACAGTTGAATAAGATCTAATTAAATTGGTCTACTAATCATTCAATATAAAAACCGAATGCTACGTATATAGGTAATAACTATTTGACTTATTTTAACGAACAAGCTATAGGTATAAATAGTCTTGATCGTTAATGAAATAACACATTTAAATGAATATTTTCTAACCTTTTCTTCTCGAAGTCTTCTCTCTTGTTCTTTCAATCTGTTTGCTTCGGCTCTCTCAGCAGCTCGTAATTCTCGGAATCTTCTTTGTTGTTCTCGTAAAGCTGCCACTTCTTCTTCCTCTAAGACCTCGATCAAAGCTTGCTCAATAGTCTTACCAACGATTACTTCGACAATTGGCTGTATTTCAAGATCGAAGTCGAATAGCTGTAAAACATAATCATTCTGTCAAAAATCTTCGTAGATATATACGAAAAACGGAATTGATTTACTTTATGTACATCACGTATAAGTTTCTGCGAAAAGTTAGATAATTTTTCAAGGGAATAAAAACATTGGTCAAAAAGACTTACGTCTCCTGGTTCAATTTGTGTCGAGACATCCTCACCGGTTTTTACAAGACAGTACTTCGGCGTAGGTGGCCTGTCCAGGAAGTAATCGGTTTGTGTGCCAACCTCGAGTTCATCAGGTTTCTCGAACAACTATAATTTAAAAAGGAAAAAGTTCCTTATTTCTAATAAAAACTATAATTTTTGGAAAAATCATTTAAATAATTGGCTAAACAAAATTAAATGCTTGACTTTTCGGCAAAAAAATTGTGATATTCGGATTGAGCGGATAAAAATACATAAAAAAAAGTTTAGCTTCATCCATCGAGCTCTAAATTTAACGAAAATATAATACCGTATCGAAATAAACAAATTTTGAATGCGTTTTTCTCGAAACTATGTTTGTCAAGTCGCGGTGACCACTATAATTCAATAACCATTTGATGGATTTTGAAAAACTAGTCCTTTATGGAAGGATTTACGTTTATGTAAAAAATTTCGATTTTTTAACAATTATTTTTAACCCTTTCGCTACGAGCGTCGCCTATAGGCGACATCCGCGCGCCGTCCTGTGTGTACGAGCATCGCCTATAGGCGACATCCGTGCGACGTCCTGTGTGTACGAGCGTCGCCTATAGGCGACATCATCTACCTGTTAAAATGCTCAACTAAATAAAAATAGTTTCTGTAAAAATAAAATATTGTTTTTCTTTTAATCAAGGTTCACTATTTTTGACAATAAATAAAAAAACAGTGTACCATAAGCATCAAGATTCGATATAAAAATGCCGCSMTTATACGCCGATATATATATAGATATACAGAACGCTCGACACTCGATCGTCAAAACCAGGGCTTCTTAAACTTTTGTCATTCACGACCCCATTTATGATTGTGAGTTTCTTGACGACCCCATTTATGATTGCGAGTTTCTTGACGACCCCATACAAATATTACTGCTGTCGGTGGAGATAGCTCAAAACCTTCAACAAATGCACGTGTCTAGACGCTGCAAGTCCACTGTATTCCTCCAACTCTAGTGATGTTATAAAATGGTATATATAAATATTTGACATTAAAATCTCTCGCGACCCCATTTGGGGTCGCGACCCATAGTTTAAGAAGCCCTGGTCAAAACGAAAAATTCTCGCTGCAGAAGAAAAAAATTAGAAAGAGAAAAATATCGGTTTCTTGTCTCATTCGCACTCGTATACAAAACGCTCGACACTCGATGGCTAAGACGAAAAATTCTCGCTACAGCATGAAAAAATATCAGAAATATATAATAAAGAACTCTCAACAAAATCGATGACCCGCATAAAAATACTCGCTATCGCCTAAACAAATAGAAAGAGAGAAATATCCATTTCTTTTCTCACTCGCACTCGTATTCACGACCGAGAGACCCCAAGATAACGCATACTAGCTCGCTCGCCTGTAAAGACCAACGAAGGCCCCTTGCCCCCCCTTACAATTACTTTTCACCTTCATTTTCTCGCTTATTTTTGCAAATACGAAGATACACTTTAGAACATTTTTTATGTATTTTTCAATTCTCTACAACTTTTGTTTAAAACTTTTTTCGATTTAATGCCTAGATTCTAAGATATGGCTTTTTTACCCTTTTTAACCCTTTTTCTCAAAGATCTCCTGATCCAATTGCAAAAAAATTAGCACCATTCGATTCAGCGTCGTCGATGTACCATTATATCAAGTTTTTGGCCAAGAAACACAATTAGCTCAGTTTTTCTTTAGTTGACCGGAGAGACATTTTTCGGCGCAGGGTTCCGTTCAGTGCCGCTACTCTGGCGGCACGGTGGTCCGTACAGCAGCGTCACTCCGACGGAGCACACTCCCGTAGCGAAAGGGTTAAGAATTATTTTTAACAACAAAAAATTCATGATTCTTTTATCGAAAATCGAAAAAAAACAGAAGCCGCCATTTTTTAAATTTTCAAAAAAAAAAGAAAAAAGCTTCGATGAAAGACATGATTTATTATTAAATTAATGATATATATTTCTTTTTGTTTTTTTTTTTGGATGATCCAGTAAGATGTTCTGATGGTCACCGCGAAGCACTACTTGCGAAACGGCGAAGCCCCGCCCGACAAAAAAAGAATAGCGACATTTTAATAAATAATTAATATTTTTGTTAGAAATATTTTATAAGAGTCACAAGTGTTGAAACATAATATAAAAACTCTGTGTAATCAGTTTTATAAAACAAGCTTCATTATGTTATAAAAAAGAAATTATCAAAAATTGTTTGTTCACGCTTCTGACTGCATCTCCCCTCTTAACTATTGCTATATATCAATATAATAAAATAAAATTTTCTTCTTCAAACTTACTTCTTCGAGATAAAACTCAGTTTGGACGGGTTCGTGCTTGCGGCCAGGGATTGCCGGTGGCGATCCCGATCTTATGACTCTACAAATTTGTGCTTGCGCCCTTTTTCTTGCTAAATGCCTTCTTCTCGCTTCCGCTTGCCTTGCCGCTATCGATTGCTCACCATCGATCTACAAAAACGACATTACGACATTAAAAAAAAAAAAAACTGTCAACGAAGAATTTGAAGAAAAACTTCCTTCTTGACAATGAAATATGAATTATAATACTTACGAGGGCAGGTGGAGGGGCTGCGAAAGTACTTCCACGTATTACTCGGCGATCGTACATGATATTTCCAAAAGGGACCGTTTGATCACTGCAAAATATGACGCACGAATCATAGATTGCCGAATATAATGATTAAATGAATTTTTATCTATTTATTTATTATGATGCAGTATTGTACTTAAGGCCATTCTAGGATTTTCAAAAAGTCGAATTTTGTGTTATTGTTTTAAATGCTCCCTTGAGATCTCAAAAATTCGGCCAAAAATCAATATATTAAACAAATCCCATGTACTTCTCTAGCTGTTTGTTATGTACAATAAAGAAAAATGTATTGACTCGTCATAGTTGAAAATTTACAGTAATCGTTGGTACGGCCGTTGGACATCTCTAAAATAGAGAAGTCATCTGAGAAACGCTGCACATAGCCGCCATTTTTCAATAAATTATTCTGTAAAAATTACGTTTCTCGCACAATCAATCATATTTACAATAAACTTCTACTCCTTTGTAAACTCGATTTATTTAATATTTTTCCTGAACAAAAAAAATCACGGGAAAGCCTATTTTTCGGCCTCTAAAGTGGCCTAACCCCATTAGAAGACTCTAATGATATATGTTATATTTTATAATTCAATGAAGGGTATGCAATCGCTTGTAATAACCGCCAGAAAATTGTCTTATTTTCCACAGATAATTAAATAGTAAATTATATGTGATAATATATTATAATATATTATACTAGGTGTCCAAAAAAGTTGGGAACAAACTCATAGATTTAGGGGCAACATTCGACGAATGGGGAAGTCTGCATTCTTGCAGAAGAAAGAATTTTCCAAACAATTCTCATAACTGCCACAATGAATCATGAATATTTTTAAAAGCATATATCTTTTCAATAAATTGTTTTTTTACATAAATTTATATGAACTTTTTTTTCATCTATTTGAATTTATTCATACTTAAGTATAAGTTTGTACCCAACCTTATTGGACACACTATAGAGGTATAATATATATTAGGTATAGCAATTAATTCGGGGGTGCTCTTATAACAAATTTAGTATTTATTTATAAAGAGTAATCATACATTGGTTATCTTTCATTGTGACGAAATGAATTTAATTTCGAAGCACACCGAATTCATTGTAACATTTACCTAATAATAATGTAGCATACGAAAAAAGATCAGAAATAATCATTATAAAAATTTAAATTTATTAAAATTAAACGTAAATCGAAAGACAAGCTTATTATAAAGCAATTATTAAAATTGTTTCTTATATTCTTGAAATATTCGAAAAAGCAAATTTCTATCTTTCTTTTTCTCTTTTTTGCACTTATTTTTCTTTTCTACAGGCAATCGACGAATAGGCCAATTGTGTTCCGACTATATCGTGCCGCATAGTAACACGAGCGTGCTGCCTACGAATCATTCAAATCGTTAACGTGATAGATAAGAATCGGTAAAAATAAAAAACATGTTTAGAGCGGTTCTGAAGGCAAAAAATGCGTTTCATTCTGAGAAATGATGAAAATTCTTATAATTATTGTTAATGAACTATTTGATTAACAGTCATAACGTTGCGCATTTTAATTCATAAAATGTATCTATATTCGGATATCGACGATCAGTAATAAAAGAAAGAAAAAGGAAAAAATGGAAAATAGAGTCCGAGAAAAGGGAATGAGAAAGAGAAAGAGAAAGAGAAAGAGAAAGAGAAAGAGAAAGAGAAAGAGAAAGAGAAAGGAAAAGGGAAGTGAAAGTGAAAGAGAAAGAGAAAAAGAAAGAGAAAGAGAAAGAGAAAGAGAAAGAGAAAGAGAAAGAGAAAGAGAAAGATCGGTTACCAGCCGCGAAGGCCAGGCAGCTTATTCAGCATCGTGCCCTTGATCGGTTCCAACTTTTTCGGTAAACCTTGCGGCGTCATCAGTAATCTGCGAGAAAGAAAAAAAAACAAATCGCGCTCTTATGGGCTGTTATTACCTTGATTCGCCCTTAGGAAAAAATAAAGCTTTCATATAAATTTATAAGGGGGAAGGATTTGAAAATAGCAAAATACAAATAATGAAGTTATTTAGGGGAGAAGAGAAAAAAAGAAGAAAAGAAAGGGCTACTTCGCCGAACTTACAGGCCGTCGTTCACTCTGATGGAAAACTTCCTGTTGTTGTTTCTCCTAGCACGTTGCTCGGAACAAGAATAGAAAGCTAGGGTAGTTGCGTTGGTCTTGTCAAGTGCAAAATTAACGGTGGCCTTGATGGCTGCCGCCGCAGCCGCAGCCGCTTGACATCTCGCCTTGTGTTTGCTATGACGTACTTCTGGTTTCTTGCCGAACGACACTAGAGGTTTCAGTCTAGAACGGGAAGGACCTTGCCAATTGTCAGTTTCCTCGTTCTGAGAAATACCTCCTCCTATCGTTCCTCCAGCAATGACCGCAGGAGTGTTCGTGATCGGGCCAATGCCAAGAAGTGCTCCTACTTCCGGCGGTGGCATTAAAAACTCTCCGCACTTGACTGTCGTTATGAACGGTTTTCTTCGTCCTTGAAAAATCGACTCGTTCCTCTTGGAGTCGCGACACTTTTGCAAAGATTCCTCGTCTTCTTGAATTTTTCTCAACTTCGCGTTGAGTACCTCGTTGAAATCTTCGGTTGAAAGATGAATACTAGTTCTCTCGACATTTTCTATTACGTTATCTTTCCTTCGACGTTTGTCTTCATCCTCGAGACTGTTCTGACTCTTCGCATGTTGTTTTCTCCCTAATGGATTGATCTGATTACCTTGAAGACTCGCCAGAAACAAATGTTCGTTTGACTTGCAAATACGTCTGCGAGCATAAAGATCGTTCTTTACGTTTTCCACTCTGGTGGTAGTCAGTTTCGAAGCTGAATGCGTCTCTTCATCGTCGTTTACGTGTACAAGAGGTAACTTCGATTCTAAACTGTCCCTCTGAACAATCGTAAAACCTCCTGAATTTTTTCCTTCGCAATCAAATGATTCTACATTTGCGGTTGACGGCAACGTTGATGAAATTCCAGTTGGCATAGCGAGGAGATCTCGTTAATTTATGCTCTTCATCCTCGAGTCTCGACGTTCGAACAATGTAGTAGTATCCTTTCGGTGATCTTTAAGTTAAAAATAATCGATGTCCCGACGTCCCTTACAAATGTCGCAGGAATTCGATCATTTACAGACTGATCTTTATTTTTATTATTCATTAATTTGATGTATTATATGTAATATTCTCTGTGTATTTCTCCCTCTTCCTCTCTCTCTTACTCTCACTCTACTTACAAGAAGAAAAGCAAAAATTTCAAATAAAACAAGACATAATATAGATATCTATTGTGTATAAAATTGATTTCATAAGTTGTATCTCTCTCAAGTTTATTTATAATTCAAATATGTATATCAACTACCACGATGGTATTTTCTCTAGTTTCGTTAGTTTTCTTTTACTTTCTATAGAAAAAATGTCGACAAATTTTCTAGAAACACGAAAAAAGGAATAAAAGTATCTCAGCCGAGGTGGTTCGCACTAGACTGACTAACACGAAATCGTTCGTGAAAGTTCAGAGACTGGACAATGTCCTACAATCGAACGATCAATGGTAGGGGGATGTATACGTATACGTATATATATTGGTATGTATGCTCGGTGGCTACTCAATAACGCTGACCAGCTCTTAACATTGCGCATGCTTGAGAGGAATGAATGTACGTATACTAATACGCATATATACACGTAGTAAATACGCGTTAAAAGTTAACGATTAATTCTTGTGAGTTCTCTCGCTTTATTCGCGACTGACCTAAACGTAATCTTTGAACCTGCATCTCTACTTTCGCGTTACTTCAAGGTGAACCATGCCTATTTAATTTAATTTAAATAAAATCGTTAAATAGCCAACGGGGCCGAGCCATGTTAGATTACTATTGTAATTCCCTTTGGATCATCAAAGCCAAGCAGCAACCTCGGTACGATTAGTAAAATGGATGGGTGACCCGTTTAGAAACAACACACAGTGCTGTTGACACTTTGGTAATTTGTAGAAAAATGACTTGACGTCACTTGATTGTGTTTGGGAAATTACAAAAAACACAATAAAATGTAGATATACTTTTCGATAGAAACAAATTACTACACTTTATTTATACGTTTCTCGTTGAAATTTCGCGAAAATAAAATGATATATATTCTCATTGTGTAAGATTTCTTGTTTCTTTTGATCAGAATATCTGATTATAAGTTTCGCCGTCCGTCCTTGGTGAAAAAACATGAATTGTTCGTGCAGATGAGAAGAGCGATTACAACGTTAAGATTTTGCGATTTCTACCGTCTTTTATTACTCGTTTGGAAAAAAAAACCTTCCCTTTAACAATTCATCAATTTGTGCGATTTAGTTTCATCAATGATATATCATTCAGAGAAAATAGACGAATTATAAATATTTCAATATGAAGTAATGGTATATTAACCGACGGTATGATGGTCCCATCATACTTCGTCAATTTCGTGTCGAATAAAAAAGTAGGATCGATCTTCTAAATTATCCTTTTCTTCCTACGATTTCCGATTATTTTCTATATATTCGAATAAATATTTATTTTCCCCTTAAATAAAAAAATAAAGTTCTTCATATACTTGTGCATAAGAAGAGAAACGACAGATGATAAAATCATGCAGCTCGGCGGTCATTCCCCTTCTGTACGCGTCGTCGCTATTCCATAAGCCCATAAACTCTACGTATAGCATGATACGTATATATATATATATATTAGAATGTATATGTAACTACTCGATTCACGTCTAGGACCACAAATGTATACGGTGGTCGTAGTATTATCGATGTCCAGTACTTTTTCAGTTATCGATAATACTTTTTTCTTTTTTTCTTGCAATTTCCATGGTATTAAAAGCTAATAATGCATAAGCATACAATGAACATTTAACGTCTTTTACGAGATCCATACAGATATGAGAAAAAAAGTTAGTTTTCTTCGTGACACTTAACTAAATCGATATTTTACGCTCAGTACAACCTCACGAGGTCGAAGTTTGCATGGTAACACAACAACATCTTCAACTATTTCGTTAACGAAGTACACGTAAACGTACCAATGTTTTATGTATACCTATATATTTCTACTGCCTACCATCTACTATGACCCGTCTCTCTCTTCGCACACAAAAAATAACTCATCATATTTATATATTATATTATTAAATTAATTAAACCTATATATAGAGAGAGGAGAAATCTCCCCTCTTCATCGCAGGATCCCTTTATCGTCGCGTCTACAGTTCCTCCTTTTCTACGGACCCTTTTCTCCTCCCACCCTAACCCCACGAACTTTCTGAACCTAATCTTTATTATTTTCTTGTTTTATATGTTTGTTCTCCTTTCTTTTCTTTTTTTACTTTTAAATTTGTACTAATTTCTTAAGATACAGATTTTCGACCGTATTCTTTTTTCTACCGTATTCAAAGAGACATACTTATTGTTTGTTTTTTACTATTGTATTTGACACATATAACAGTCGATTTGTTGGAGTACATTTATATAACTTACGATTAGTTAAAGTTTGATTTTTTTTTTGTTTCATTTTTTGCCCGTAGATTGATTGATTGATTGATTGATTGATTGATTGATTGATTGATTGTCCATCGATTGTTTACGATTCATTCGCGAAACGTTTCTTTGGAATTCCTATCTATTATTACTCAAATGAATTATTGTTCGATGCATGCCTGCTGTAGATCGACGGATCGATGTTTAAAATGAATAATACAAAAAGTTGCTTATAAATTATAAGAATACGAAAAGAAAGTGTACTTACATCGGTGGATTTCTGTACTTTTTCTGCATGTGCAATATTGCTCTGGGACTTTTAACGAAAGTGTACGTTTGTTTCTTGTCCATACAGGGCTCATTTGGAATGTTGTACGCTGCCAATCCTTGATTGCAAACTCGACACTCTTCCATTCTTCTAATTGCCATATTTTATGTTGCTTTTTTCTTGTACGCTTCCTTCAAAAATATAATTTAATGAATTTCCAGCAACTCTTGATCCTCGAACAGAAACGATATTATCAAACTTCGTCGCGAAGCACGAACCAAAGATATACTCGACTCACTGGATTAACTATACGTTACCAAGGCAACGTAACTAATTATATTTACCTTTTGTCAATACTTTGCCAAATAAAAATGAGAATAGATCAATTTTAATAGCTATAGTGAATGCGATGTGGTAAAATATAAAAAAACAAAAATTGTATTATTACTTTTATTATATTATTTCAATATATTATTAAAAAAAACACAATTTCAATTGGATTTTCCTATTTCGAGATTGAAACAATCTTGAAGTATTAATTATATTTTAATATAGTGAGTCTTTATATGGAAACGTTATTTTAAGTGCAGAAATATTCAAATTAGTAAATAAATTATTGTAGACGTTATTTAAATGATCAATACTTAAATAGAGAGAATTTAACATTAAATACACACACACAATTGAAATTGTATTTTTATGTATTATTTAGCCTGTGTATTTTTTTTATATATTTGAAAAAAAACAAAAATTGATTTTACAGATTTCTTTTCCTTTATTCATTATCGACTGTTCATTTTGAACCGTTGTGAGTACCATCTAACGACAAGAGTCTACACCAAGTTGCGTTCTCAACTGCTAAATTTTTCTTTTTATGAAATCAAAATTATTTATGTATACTGTTAGAAAAGGTTCTATATTTCTCTTTAACTTCTATTAATGCATTTATATTGATACTTCATTAGCTTTTTATCGTAAGCATAGAATAATTTTCTTCATTGTACATTTTTTTATTTCAAGTATAATCGCCATACGTTAAAATCTTGTGCTCACTTTTTTAAATGACTCTATCCAATTGGCATCTGTAGCAACACATACATATATATAATACAAAATTTGGAGAAAAAACATAAAATGACTACGCAATTGACAATTGTTTACAAAAGTTAATTGAAAAATTCGATATAGAAGACTTATTGCTTGTTAAGATGAAAATGCTGAGCAGCAGCGATCATTTGACACTTTTGTAATTCTATCTTTTGTTCTTTTAATTTCAACAATCTTTTTTTCATTTCCAACTCGTTTTGGCGCATAGTCATTTCCTCTTGATGTCGTCTCTCTTTGTTTCGTTCAGCCAATGCAAAGTTCTTTTCCATTTCGTCGAGAAACCTTTGAAATAGCGTCGTCAAAGTAATCTTGCATTCTAAATGTTCGCTATGTTTTTCCGGTACAGCGTCCGATACTAATGTAGCTAATGGATCACAATGTTCATTATTATTAGAATTTGAAGAACTTGTGGTTTGTTCCGACGTTGCTCTTGAAACAATCATCGAATATTTAATTGTTTCTGTCGGCGATGGAAAATCGTTTTCTTCCATATATACGTGTCTCTCTTTTTCGTTAAATATCTCATCGAGGGCTCTCTTATGTTCCCAATGGCCATAATGTCTCATTCTTCCAGGCTTTTTCAATCGTTCCCGGAAAATTAAGTTTTTGTACTTGCGTTCTAAAACACGCCATTTGTTCTCACACTTCTGTGGACTAAAATAAAAGCCGTAATTTTGCATTTCCAGAGATATCATTTCAAACATTTCTCGTAAACTTCTAATCCGCATCGACTGTCCGACCATCGACCGATACTTTTTATATTGACTAATGAGACAGGTGGTAGCCTTGCTAGTCCAGAGATTTAAAGCACCAACGTCCACAGTAGTAGAGGGTATCGTACCGTTGCCTTCGATACTGGACAAACTATTTTCATGTTCTTCCTCGACGTAATATTGCACTGCTGGCTCTATTTTAATTTCCATTTGATTTCCATCAATAATGTTCGGACCTTAATGATGAAATTAATAAGACAATCAGTCATATTAAAATAATATAAACAACGAGATTTGTGTGTTAGAAATTTGTTGATAAAGATGAAGTATCAAGGAAATTAAGTTAACAACAGCGGATTTACTCACCTCCCTGTTCTTTCTCGTCGTTTGCCATTTCTATACATCAAATTATATATAACCTTCACGAAACTTTGCACTCCTCCGAGAGAGATTCCATACACGAATACGACTTGTGTTCAAGTCGTATGAGACGGGATCTTTCATGTGGAGTGGTGGGGAGGGGTGTGGGGGAAAGAGCCGAAAACCCGAAGAAAACTAGTTCCAAACCGGTTTCACTCGTAGAATTGGTTCCGTACACGTCGATAAACAAGGCTCCGAGCGGTGGCCATTTTGTTTTCGCATTTGTTATTTTATTCCAAGTTAATTGACCAGACTTATCATATGAACGTATAATTAGATATTTTTACTATTCAGCATCGAAGAAAAAACTTCGATCTACGTCGTTGTTATTCCATTTTATTCCACGTTTTTATGTTAAGCACGCGTTAAGAATTAATGCTAAATAGTCGTATTCGGTATTTGCTGCAATGATGAAAAATCAACAGAAATAATTAATATAATAAATTCTATTAGCTGTTTAAATACCACCAGTCCTCCATTCATACTAATGAATAACGATTTCAACGAATTTCCAGTTTTTAAACGAGAAAATTGTGCGTCCAATTGGTCATCCATAGTTTTGGGTCATCGTAGATATTACCGTATATATTTATACCGGCATAGTGGGAAACCCGGCAATGCTAGCAATACCCCCCCCCACCCGGGCATTGTCCACAATGCATAGCATCATTTTTGACTAAGTCGGAAATGTATTCATATGAATATCGGTCTAAACGTAATAAAATCTTCTCCTACGATACGTAACAGTGGGCCCTACATAATAACACACCAGCATTGACTAAGTTTCAGTTTATAGAGATATGCATACGTATAGCGACACGCACAGTCTCAACACCCAACCAAGCTCGCTTTTGTGTATGTGTGTGGAAGCGGGTTGTGGGTTGTTTGTTGGGTGGCTGGGTGGCTGGGGGGGGTAGAAGGGGGGCAGCGGGTTACGTATGTCTGTGTGTGCCCGTTGCCCGATAATGTATTTTTTTGAATATTGCCTAAGTAACATTTGGTGTTCTATAAAATGCCTAAGTATCAGGTCAGTCCAAAAGTTCGTGCGCATTTAGCTCGTATGGTACTCACTTTCCAAGCTTGGATACTTTTCTAATCACCTTTAAATGGCGAAAGACTGTCCCATGACATGAATGTATCTTTTCTGCGATCTGATCCACTGTTAAATGTGGCTCTAATTCCACAAGATTTTTAAGAACGTCGTTATCAAAATCGACATACATGCTAGTAATGCACACGAACTTTTGGACTGACCTGATATTAGGTTCAATGCTTAGGAAAAGTCTGTAGAAATTCTTCTGTTTCCGATTTTGTCAAAAGGCGCTTTGCATTGCGGACGATGCCGGGGTATTGCTAACATTGTCGGATTTCCCACTATGCCGGTATATATATATATATATATATACACATACGTTACGATGCTACAATTTGTGGTATTTATTGCGAAAGAAATGTAATTCCATTAGGCATTCTTGTTAAACTGAAAGATTCGTTGCGACGATGTGATTGATGACAATTAGATTGTTTTACGCTAATATAACAAAATGATACTTATTTGCTCCTCGCTATTAACACATTATATTACTTATCACATCTATTGTTTTGCATATACACCGAATCTCACTGTCAAACAAAGTAATATTTGAGTCACTAACGGATAAAGTGCAAGATAACAATTATTAGTGTCATTGTTAAAACTATACATGCACTTTTTAAGCTATGTACAGATAACGGTAGACGCGACGTAGTTTCAGTTATGCAACTGCAAAATAGACATGGAATATATTTACTACTAACAATAAAAAAAAAAAGGCTAGACAATATATAAACAATATATGAAATTTATTGTTAAAAATATGTATTTAGTGGAAACAGTTTGTTCGCATCGTCGCAAAAGGCACATAGTTTGAATTGTTATTCAAAAAAGGAAGATTAATTTAAAAGAAACATACATAGACACAAGTATTTGAGGTAAATTTGACAATAAATATCATTGCAAGCGGTATGAATCGATCCTAAGGTTCTCGCGGTGGTCGTTCAATGGGGAGGAAGTGAGGGCGTAGAGAGGAGAGAACGCTAAAGGGTGGTGGAACAGGAGAAAGAAGAGGAGGAGTAAAAGGGTTCTCGCGTGTTACGAGTGAGAGGCGATCGTTCGTCGACGGATGCAGAGAGAGAGAGAGAGAGAGAGAGAGAGAGAGAGAGAGAGAGAGAGAGAGAGAGCTCGTTTGCTTTTTATTGCTTGTTGCGTGTGTGTGCGTACTGTATCAAGGTAACGTGTGCGCAAGCAGTGAGTGTTGCGTCTCTCGGTGTTACTGCTGGCTTCCTAGCAGCCATCATCATCGTCGTCGTTGTCCCCGTAGCAACGACAGATAAAACGGCTTTCTCGATGCATCGGGCAAGACGTTCGCGTGTACGTCGCGTGTACGTTCGTCGTCGTCGAACGCGACGTTTCTTTGACTTGGCCGCGTTAAGAGTATGGCAATAGCTAAAGAGCTATCGTTAAAGAAAGAAAAACAAAAAGGGTAGTAAGGTAAGGAAGGAAAAAATAAATTGTCGCTTGTTCATTTCAATTGATCTCATGAAAAAAAAAAAGTAACGAAAGAGTGGGGTTGGTGGTTGTCTTCCCCTCCTTTTTTCCGGCTAAAGTGGAGTCTTTCCACGAAAGCGATCGATTATCCAGTGATCGCGAGGCTCCGATTCGCAGCAGGCGTTGTCGCGGCGTGAGAGGCGAATCCAGTCGCGCCATTGGCTCGCTTCTCCTTGGTGTAGTAGCAACGGCCAACGGCAATAGCAGCGTTAAATACCAAATACCAAAATTAAGTAATTGTTAAAAAAACCAAAGTTTCGCGCTTCCGAATTCGTGTTCCGATTGTCATCGCGGTGCGTCAAAGTGACTTTTTTCAAGTTTCAGAGTGGGAGGACAGGTCTGTCTCGAGCGCGTTTGAGAACGCGTGTCGTCCAAGATGGCTACCGCCGGCAACGCGTCGTCGGCCGGCGGCGAATCGAATGCTGCCGATAGTAGTAACGTTCCTCAATGGAAAAGAGATCTGATATTACGGCGAAGACAACAAAATAAAGTTCTCTTATCGAGCAACGGAGCAAACGTTAAATTCTTATCAACGGAGGGCGTTGATGTCTCGGTAGTAGTTTGTCGTCAAGAACAACGTCAGGATACGTCATCGACGACGACGACGACAACGAGAATGAAGACGGTAACAACTACTACTACTACTAATACTACACGCGAGGAAGAAAAATCCCGTAGTGGCATTTACGAAACTGGTACTATTATTCTTGCTGATGCTGCTAGTGGTGTTAGTAGTGGTGGTACTGAGGGCGGAATGGGCAGCCTTCCTATCCCCACTACAATGGGTTCACTCGTCGGTAGAGAGCTCGCTAGTGGCGCCAACCTTTTCTTTAGCACTAATAACTGCGAAAATGATTCAGTGGCGTACAACATGCGTCTCGAGGCGGATCTTTTGCTTTGCTCCGATTCGGAGGATGTAAATGGCAGTGGTAGTGGTGCTACTAGTGGTGGTTCGATTAAATCCACGGATATAGAAAGAAAAATGGAGCACGGCCAAGACGATTATGAGAGCGATGATAATATACTCGGGACGAGGAGGACACGCGACGTCGGCAATAACCTATTCGAAGAATTTCGTAGTAATACAACGAGCAGCACGGTCAGGGCCGCCTCCACCGCAGCCGCCGCCGACGCCGAAAGCGATAGCTCCGAGGAATTGCAGTACGGCCCTGGGATCGTGAATAAACTTAAAAGTAAATATCTTAATCTCGCTCTTAGGGAAACAAACAAAAGTCGAGCTACGGTACAACGTTTTCGACGTGCTGCTAGTTTGGAAGATTTACTCGATCGAGAGGAAGAATCGTCGACGAACGAGAAGAACGCGACTATTGTCGTTTCCGATAGAAAGTACGCTAAGAGAAACGTTGCCGGGCAAACGAGCAAGACAACCGGTGGTGACAGATATCGAAATGCTAGTCGCAGTAACGAGACGACGATGAAGCGTGCCAGGAGCGTCGAAACTCTTGTTAGGTATAATGTTAATTCCTCCTCGATCGATGATTCGAATCTTATCAAAACGAGCACTAACGCGAGGATCGCGTCTAGGCAGGAGGATCCCATTAACGATCACATTGTTCTCGTCGATAGGAGCACCGTCAAAATAGAAAGTCGACTGAGCGATATAGTAGATCGACCCAAGGCAACAAACAAACCGAAAAGAATCAAGCCAGTTTTGGCAGAAACTGAACGGCCTCCACCCGATCTAGTCAAGACGACAATGCGCATATTCGAAGGATCAGCGAAAAAGTTGAAGCCTAAGGGAGACGTCGCTGCTAAGGTAGCGACCTTTAAGACGATCAACGATACCTTCAAAGCGCAGAATCAAAAAAAGGTACTACCTAAACCACCGTTACAGCCTAAACCCTTTGCCAATGGTAATACTAGGACAAATACTATTACTAATTCCTCGTCGCCGAAGAAAATTATCTTGCCTCAAAAACCAACGGCAGAACTTATAGAGAAAGACGAGGAGTTTCATTTCGATGGTGTTATCACCGATCCTATAGTACAATCAGTTTCTTCTGTAGTGAGCAAGTTTCAGAAGATCGAAAAGTCTCACTCACCATCACCCTCGCCGGAGCCTACCTTCAACAAGCTTAGGTATTCTCCAGCACCAAGTCCAGAACCTCAAAATAGGTCAAAACTTTGTGCTCTCGAGATAGGTATTAAATCTCCTCCTTTGACTCCTCTATTGTCACCAAGGATCTCTCCTCCAGCTGCTCAGAGTCCATCTTCGCCTATCAAAGATGCCAATATTCCTCTACTTCAAAGTTCCAGTCCGATTCGTAAGTCCAGTCCGATTAAAGAAAATTTGGAAACTAGTAAAATTATTCAAACACGTACTCGACAAGCTGAAAAAGAAATGATCTTGTCTACAAGACAAAGGTTACCAAGTCCTAAAAAAAGTCTAACCACCGACTCGTCAATTCCAAAGGATCTTTCTATTGAAGAGTTAGAACCGGAAATAATAGAAGTAGAAAGTCAGGAAGAAGCAGAAGCAGAAGTTGAGATAGAAGAAGAGGAGGAGAGTGAGGAGGGGGAGGAGAAGGAGGAAAAAGAAATAGAAATAGAAAAAAGCAAGGATGTGGAAGATGGGCCAAAAACAATTTCTTCCTCAGCTTTAGACAATATTAGCAAAGCTGGTACAACCATGCATTTTAGGTTCAAAGATGAATCCAACAGGGAGAAGAATTACTTGCCAGGTGTTAAACAATATGGAAGTCGAAAAGTCGAGGAAAAAGCAACGAGTGTTGTATTGAAGGCTAATACCTGTGATATCAAAACTGCTGGAACTCTTCGGGATCAGGAAATAGCTTCGAGACTTTTTCGTGAGAAATTAGCTATAGATAAGGATGAAAAGAAAAAGAATGAGGGCAATGATGAAATTGAGGAGAAGAAGAAGGCTGACAACAAACCTCCAAAGTCTGCTAGCTTAATCAGTTCTACCACTACGACGTCCTATTCTCAGGGTAATGAATCTAAAACGATAAGGTGTCAGAAAAGTGAATCGTCTCCACCCCAAAAACAAATTGGTATTATAAGACCGCTTGTGTCCACTAAAACTCAGCTTCCTCAGCAGAATCTAAGCAATCGCGAGTTAGAGAAAAATCTTATAAATCGTGTTAAGAGTATAGAACAACCAACAAAAGTCGTAGTTAGTTTGAAGAGTGCTGATGAGATACAGCCAACAAAAAAGTCAACTCCCACTGTTGGTACTGGTATTGGTACTTGTACTGGTACTGGTACTGGGACTGGTGGTGGTGGTGGTGGTGGTGGTTGTGGTGGTGGTGGGGGTCTTTGGGATGCCAAGCCATGGAATCAGCAGAACAACACAATGGTCTTCAATTTTAGCAACAGGAAAGACGTTCCTGATTATATAGAGAACGATGGCCTTATTATCAAAAGGAAACGCGAGAAGTCAAAGGTTTGTATATATTATTATTCATTATATATTATATTCAAATTCAAAATTTAAACTTTAAATATTTGCCAAACGATAAGTATTACGAAGAAAATTATAAGATGTACAATTTATTACATTCAACATTCTATTCTATAAATTATAGAAAATAGTTTTCAAGCATTTTTTGTCTTTGAAAGTGAACAAATATTTTTGTTATCATCGTGAATTATTCAATTTTCGATTGATTTCTTCTGTATTGTAATTTTACTTTTTTAAATTTTTCCCTAACGATAAATTTTGAATATAAAATATTAAACAATTATTTCGCTTTATATTCATACTTTCTAAATTTCTTTATTTCTTAATTATATGACTCACTAAAATTGAAGTTTAAATGTCACAGTATTTCGTCTGTCATCATAAAAATTAATAATTATAATAAGAACGTAAAATATTTTCACTTTCTTCTTTCACGATTCGTTATACTTCATCATCTCTAGTGTTTTGTGTTGTGTGTGTGTGTGTGTGTGTGTATGTGTGTGCACAAAGAATTTGAAACGACTCTATTCAAGATTCAAGGCACGATTTGTCGTGTCTTACGTTGTCCATTTCTAATATGATTGTGACTACGTTTTAAATACACCTTTCCCTCGATTTACATGGAAGATTGATTCCTTAGAATACCGTGTAAATGAAATCATGGTTTTCAATTCATTACAAATAGATATAAAAAAAACAAAAAACAATTTAAAAAGAAATCAGTTCACTTAAAAGTTATTGTATGTATAACAATCAACGCAAATTTAAACTGAACTATTCAAAATAAAAGATAAGCCATTTTTTTTGTTATCATTCGCGTTACAAGAAAAATTATAAAAACCTCGATAAAAACGTAGAATCCGCGTGACTATCATTCGTTTGATATTCAACGCGATTATTAGGTGTCTTTGTTGAAAGGCAAAATCGAGTTTTTTCATCGGTAAAAGAAAACTCTGTATTAGCATGTTGTTGTTACTTAACAACACGAGATTACGTCTTATTTATCCCGACGAGCAAGACGTTAATTAACCTTCTCAACACTGTAATAATTATGCAATTGCGCGCATTAAACTCTAGTGTATAAATATATATGTTTTGGTCGCGTCTCTTTTATCATAATCTTATGTAGCCTATTCAAGACGTTGAGAGAGAGAGAGACAAAAATAATGGGAAAATATTAATTGAGAATATCTAACTCTTAATTAACGATGGGCAAACAAAAAGTGAAAGTAAAATATTGACCTCTTTTTTGTTTCACTTATACATTCTTTTATCGTGTTGAAATAATAACGGAACGATAAGCATTTCCTTAACAGATATATTTTGATTGGTTATTTGCTTGAAATCGTAGAAAAAAAATTCATTATAAAAGACAAATTGATATCTTTCACTATTATCAACGGCCATGGCGCCGTTCCCGTTCGATCACTAATTGTAAGTCAAGCAGCACTGCGCACGGTTAGTACTTGGATGGGTGAACCGCTTTTTTTTAGGAATACCGTGTGCTGTTGACGCCAAGACACTCCACTTAGTTTAATACCTAGCTGGTCCCTCAAGCCCAGACAAAAGAGAGAGGGTTCGAGGGTGAGGCTAACAACCTACCCTCGGTAAAAACAATAAAGGGCTTCTCGGAAGTAGCAATAAAAAAAGCAATAATAACAGGACGAAGTCATAAAAAGAGGAAGAAGAAGAAGATAATATTACTACGTGTTCACTTATGGATCTTAAATTCTAAAATAGAATTTTGTCTTGTAATACTATATAATCACGGTTAATAAGGAAAAAATAATTCATTACGGATAGATAACACACATATATTTATGTATATTTAATGTTATTTTATTTATATACTATTAGCACAGAAGAATTATATTTGAAAGTGAAAAAAAGGAAGACGCGATACGTCGTCCCTCGAATGAAAGGCTTTTCGTGGCATTGCGTGTCACGTGCATCATCGTCTGTTGTGCATGATGAGTCACCTGGTAGTACGTTATCGATTAAAAATCAACTAGTAATGGAATGAAAAAACGTACGCTGGTATATTTATGCTATCGACCATCCAACTTATGTAAATATCTACTTAAAAAAATAATGTTCTCTATTTCCCTATTTTTTTTTTTGTTTCTTTCAAAGAGTAATGAGCATCACGATGGTAGTGGTCTCTCTCATAGCTTTGGCTGTGGTAATTGAATTTCCGCGCGGAGAAGAAATCCTTGACCCAATTTCTCTCGATAACCGTTACGGTATTCCACTATTGCTAAGTATTTCTTGCCGATCGAAATCGTCGTTTAGATCCAACCTGAAATGCGATACAACTACGTTTCTCCATGAACGTATTATTACGATCTAAATTCTACCCTACGAATTTATCATGTTTTTCTTTTCTATTTTTTTTTTTTATTATCTCATTGGTGGACTTTTTAGTTTATCTTATCGGTATACTCGGCCGATTATTATTTCTATCAAACTTTGGCAATATTCTTGATAACGAAATTTATATCTGTCAATAAGTAAATTTGTTATTTTTAAGGGGTTATTCCAGTATGAGCAATCATTTTTTTTCTACATGATTTGTTAACGATCATAAAAATATAATTATAGCCGAGGATATATAGACCGTTTATTTTGAAAGTAGTGTAAGTCCATTTTGTTTCGTGAAAATTAAAGGGGTTTCCCATATTGGTTAATTCAGAAATATTCATTAATTATATCAAGTTTGACAATGTTTCTATTAATTTATTTTATAATTAATTTTTATATACATTACTTTTAGGCTAATTTAACTAAAATAATGTATATTTACTGGCTGCAAATGGACTTACATCATTTTCAAAATTATTCAATTGTTAAAATCGTTTAATTTCAATTTTGAAAAATCAAATATCACTTAAAATATATTTCGTATTAATCCAATTTTTTTTCTTTTCATTTTTTGTTTTGTTTTTTTTTTTTTTCTTCAAAAAATGGACTTACACAGCTTTCAAAATAAACAATCTATATAACGTGTTACGGTGACTGCGAATAATAGCCGACGTTAAAGCGGGTTGGTTCCATTTTTCGTCGGATCCTACGAACAAGTTCTGACTTAGAAAATCATTGGACCGAATAAGCGAGCCAGGGACCATAAAAGAACGTTCCCAATTTCTTCCTTATTTATATGCTTCTCCAATAGATCATTTTGGTTATACCTATAAAGTAATAATAATAACGATAATAAAGAGTTGTGAGACAACGAAATAGTCAAAGATAAGGACAAAATGAATTGAACGATGATATGAAGCACGGGAAAAGCTAGAAGAGAACAAGCAGTGCCGTTGTGCCCTCGTCGTGCCAGCGTCGTGACATTCCAACACATACACACACACACACAACTATTACGCGAAATCCACATATATGGTTGTCCTAGAGCAACAGCTAGACCAAGTAAAGAGAGAGTGAGATCCGTTAGCGCCTTTCAGCCTCGCTCCTTAACTCAGCCTTCTAAGGAATATTACGTTCCAACGATCCTTTCACAAGCCTATCTTTTATCCATATCCTACTGCTTGTAATTTTTGGTATGTGGGGCAGACGACAGAAACACTGGGAGAATTCTTTTTTTTCTCGTCTTTTTTTTCTTTTTCTTTCTTTTTTCTTTCTTTCTCGTAACCTTAAAAAAAAATAAAATAAAATAAAATACTTTTTATCACTTATTCATACTTAAAATCAAATACTTGAGAGTTGTAGAATTTTATATAGGATTACGATTATATTTTGGAACGAGGGGAAGAACGAACTCGATACGGTAGGCTTCCCTCCGAGTATTTCACATTCGCGTCGCTTCGACGCTCGAGATGACACAAATAGATGTTTCCTGCATACGTGGAACCGGTCGCAATTCAGAAACAACTTTGAGTAGTCAATGATCTCTCTCTCTCTCTCTCTCTCTCTCTCTCTCTCTCTCTCTCTCTCTCTCTCTYTCTCTCTCTGGAGATTGAACTTTTTTATTTTGTAAAAAACTGAAAATTATCTATTATGCATTTATTATGGATTTTTGTAAGAGTAGTTTTGTATATTTCGAGCACATGTAAATTCTCGTAGTCGTATCATTTCTTATATATCCTTCCGTTTGTGTAATTTATGTATATACATACATTGTGTAATTTATGTTAAATGATAGAAAGGAGCGGAAAAAGTGTGTAAACGGACACGCATTTGTAAAAGTTAACATTCACATTGGATCGTTAAGGCAAGTTTCTTAGTTGTCTTTGTTGTTGGACTCACAGAAGAGGGTTCAAGGTCTACCTGCAACAGAGTGATACCCCCTTACGTCCTGGGAATTTCTCATGAAGTCAGGGACCCTGTACTCAGGTTCATTGCCGCTCCTTTAACTATTTCTAAAGAGAGGATATACTTATTTTTTCGTTACACTTATTTCACACTTACATTTTTATTCATATTTTAATTATTCAAATAATTACTCTCCAAAGTATATTATGTACCTATGTTAGATTTATTTGCATCTTTGAACTGAACTTAAGAGCAAATGTTACGACGTTGTTGCTGGCAGCACGAATATGGCCTCCATCTTTGCTCATCCGTTAACGTAGTTTTCAGTGTTACAACGCGTGACAAAAGAATCATTTTTTCTTTTTCTTTTTTTTCTTTTCTTTGCCTAAACGATATTAAAATACAATACACCAAGGAAACCTATAATATTCTCAGAAATAATCCAGGAGTTGGCTTACATATTCGCGAAACGAAATTCTCTAGCGATTTCTGATCGAAATCCGAAATCGAATCCGGCTCGAACGATTCCGGAAGTGGACCGGAAATTGATAACGTCCTTATCGTCGTGACGTCGACCAACGTATGTAGTTTCATTATGTGAAAACAATTTCCAATAATATATTTCAAACTGCGAACGTATTCAGATTTGACTATAAAGTAAGCTAATATGATAGTTAATATGTTATTATAATACAGTACCTGACCTAAGGTTTGCGTGTCAGAATTTATGGATTAAATTTCAAATATTTTTGTCTAGTTATTATTTGGTTATAAGAACAAAGTGGTCCCTCCTATAGAAAAATTCGCCAAATTGGTATTTTAGCGACATTAAAAAAAAACAAAAAAAAGAAGAAGAATTTTGACTTGTTAAGGAATCGAGCGAATCATCATGTAAATGATTATGATCTCTATTACTGTTTCTATTCTAAAGAAAGGAAAGTATAAAATCGAGAGTATCGCGGGCTACGTAATACTATACGAGTTTTGAAGGACTTTCTCGGCGGTATCCATTATTAAAATTACAGGGATCATTTTTTTAATTTCCTCTTTTCGATGAAAGAAAACGACCCATAAAAAAAACATTAACGAGTTTTATAGTCGATAGTATTTATTTTTGTAAATATAAATATTTATATAACACATATATATATAAAGTAATTAAGATAGCAAATTAAATTACAATTATATTTCAATTTGTTCCATGATGGAAACAAATTACAAATGAAAAACAAAAAATTATGCACCATTTACTTAATAATAAAGAAAAACTATCGATCAATTTGTATTTAAATAAGCGAAATTTCCATAGAAGCTAATCTCATAAAACTGACGACGAACATAATTTGAGATATATAATTTACATATGTCGTAAATAGAGAGGACCTTTGAACCGGCTTAAAAAGTCGTCCTACCAGATTCCTATTTCGAATCTTATCATTATCTTCTACTTTTTTAGGTTGGAGACGGTAGCATCATAGTTCTCGACGCTACTTTAGATGCTTCGACGACTGACGATTCTGAATGGGAACTTTCGGGTGGACCACCGTCCCCTTGCGACGTTTCTTTTCTCAATGATAATATTCTTATCAATGGTCGTAGCAATTTATCGAGAACGCCGAGAAATCACAAGGTGAGCACGTTATTTCCATTGAAAAATGAAGAAATTTACTTATCATATATTTATTATTGTTTACACTCAGAGTTTCAAATCGGAAGAATATCCATCGATTCACGTTAGACGTTCAACGTTATTCATTTTATTTCATTTTACTTTATTTTATTTTATTTTATTTTATTTTATTTTATTTTATTTTATTTTATTGTTTGTTTCATACTCACAATCAATAAAAGATCTCTGATATAAGATAAATATTGGTTATAGAAGAGATAACGAAAAAGAAGAAGCAGGGCAATCGTTAATTATAAAACTCGCACTGAAATAAAAAAAAAAAAAACTTACAACAACGCCGATAATAATTCTATTCTTCATAATAATTCTTTCGATCTTATTTACAGTTCAGTGTTTCTCTTTGTTTGTAAATTTTGAAATTATATATATTTTCTGGATCGATTTTTTCTAAAAGAATCGTATTTTCGCTCGATCGAGATATAGTACGTGTATAAAATCGATGGAAACATATCGATAACTTATTAATCTTACACTATCTTCGCGATTCTTATATTTTTCTCTTTTATCTTATTGTGCAATCTATGTAAAGATAACAAAAATTCGCTTTATCATTGTCGCACTCGAAGATTATATTTATATTTAAAAAAACAAAAAGGAAAGAAAATAAAACTCTTATTGCGTCTAATTGTTAAAAAAAGAAAGGAAAAATACGTGGTATGTGCGCTTGTTGCATGTAGTGTATCATTTTCTAATAACTTTTGCTACAGTAGTATCATAGAAAAGAAAAGTTTGAGGGAAGGGAATTATTTAACATCGTTCACGTAGGAATACATAAACACGATGTGCGTACTGTCAAATATACGATATACAATAGAGTTACATTTTAATGATACAAAATTGTATAGGTTGAAACAAGTAGCTGCGTAATGGGTTAACGTTCATTTTCTCTGATAATTTGCGTTTTACGATTCAGTTTGCGCATTATATATATGTAGATAAGTTTCACCTCGCGAACAATCATTTTATCGATGACGTGTAGTAATTCGAAGCCAATTTCGAATATAGTTTTATGGGATATCGTATTGAAGGTGTTCGTTCGTGAATTACATATTCTGTGAACTAGTATATAAAAATACACGTGAAACTTCTTTCCTCGTTTTCTTCGAAAGAATTAAGTATTGGGTCTTATTGCTTGAACAGTATGAACCTAATGGACTTAAATGGACTACATTATATAATCCTAATGGACCTCTACTGACACAACTGTATAAAGTTTTAAAACAATCGATGTTTTCAAGGTCTGATGTAGCCCTCTTGTTATCGTACTAGCATTAAGTATACTTGTAAATATACCTGGCGCGTACTTTCGCAATCACCGACTCATATCGGTAAACTATTATTTACTATAATAAAAACAAAACAAAACCAAAAAAAAAAAAAGAACGAAACATAAACGCATTGGTGAGAGCGTATAACAACGAAGCATGCAATACTTCAGAACGAAAAGTGAGCGTGCGTTTGGCTCGAAATTGTTCGCGATATTTCGTAACGAGATGAATCGCAAACAACTTTCGTTAATATTCGTTTGTCAAGGTCGTTTGTTGGCAAACAACGATAATTCGTATGATAAATTATTCGCCATTAACGTATCACGACCCGTTATGCGAATACGTAATTAGTAATTCCTTGTGATTATTGGAAAAAGTGTCAATGTTATGTTTACCAGCACACAACGTGCCACTGCTGCACATGCTCGAAGAAAGTCATACGAGAAATGTCAAAAAAGTAAGAGTGCAAGTTTCACAAATTTATTGACACAAGTGTCAATGTGGACTTTTCAAACAAATTATATTTTTTATCCAAATATTTGTTAAAACGTTTAATTAGATGATGTAGCAGCATTTACATTTATTAGTTATAACTTACGTTAGAATATTTTTCTACCATATACTTTTGTATCAATTACAATTATATTCAATGTTCTTGTATCACTTTTGTGATACAAGTGATACCTTATACACGAATATTATTATTATTATGTATAATAATGGCCGATAATGTTTGATCGTGAAGAATTGTGAAACGCGTTATTTATCGGTACACACCTTTACTCGGATACTCGATACTCGTATACTTGTATTATATGCGTCAGAGTTGCGTCAGGGTTGCTATACTTTTTAAATTTTACACATTTGAGTGACATCAAATATTCGACCGACTGACGACACCCTTTGAGCTTGTCCGCATTTTTTATAACTCAATCTTCCATTAAAATCTTGTTTATCTCTATCCTTAGTTTTATCGTTGCACAATCGTTATGTCCCGTTGACAAAATATAGCAGAAATACTATTTATCTACCGAGACCACCCTTTGTGTCTCTGACGCGTTATTATCGTTGCCGCATTTTGATAATCGTTCTCAACAAAGTACGATGTTTCATCTTGAAACGATGTAAGTTGATATTATTACCTTTTCGATTTGTAAACTATATGTTAACTAGAAATTAACTCATATTTTCTGTTATTTTTTAACGCTTCAAAAATTACGGTGTGTGTTATGAAATATAATCAATTATAACGTATATTTTCTTTTCATTACAGAATGCGTACTCTATTGCTTCATTCGGATTCACGAAAAATATTTACATTTATCTCGTTCAATCATATAAATGAAAACGAGTTGCGTATTCCTAAATATTTATTACTGCGATCAGCTGCTCTGAAATTTCAATTTAATATGCATACATTATTCACCTTTAGTAAGCAAATTTTTCGAGTAAATGAACAATCATCTTTTTTTGTTTCTTTCCTTCTTTCACGATAATAAAAACATTGCAAAATCTACGGACGAAAGTGGAAATAGTACAAAGAATGTTGTTGCAACGGAATTCTTTTAAATGATCTGAAAATACATAATTTTTTTTTTCACGAGTAAAGTACTTCAACAATGCACGAGATAATACACTAACAGTTATGCACCAGTGTACATTAAGTACACAAAAAAATATGCATATCAAGATGCAATCGCTTATTTCTCCAATCTTTATTTTTATTTTTTTTTTTTTTTATTTTTTTCTATCTTGTATATTTTATCCTTTTTCAAGTTATTACTTTTATGCATTGCTCTTGACTATAGAGATCATCTCACGTGTATGCAAATCAAAGAAATATGTAAAGAAGCGTAACATGCGTATAAATAGGTACATACATATGCATGAAGTGTATTAGGATTCGCGTAATAACGGTATTAATAGTGTAATCCGCCTGTGACAACACGTTTCTTACGACTCACAACGATTGTTATTATTATTATTATTATTATTATTATTATTATATATACATATGTGATTGATTATAAAATCCGTTAGGTACATAATTGTGATCAACAGACGATTGAATCTTTTCTGAATATCAATTTATTAGATATAATACTTTATAATGTAACTACTTATCTCTATATTTTATAAACTACGGGGATCATTAATTGTTCGCGAAATCTAAGGAAAATAATGTTCAAGGTGTAGATATAATTAAGAAAAGGTGCGGTCAACTCGTAGTTGAAATAATTGTTGGTACTGTTATTGCCATATCTACATACATACATATATATACGGAAACTTGGTTGTGTTTGATGGATCGTAAATGAATATCCTTTAAATTGTGATCGAATTTCTCGAAATAAAAATGTTCTTACTACTCATTTTTGATTTGATAAAGAAGCAAATTCGAAATATTAAGTCACAATTTAGTATAAGATCTTATCTCTCGAGAGAAAATAACGAAAAAGACCAATGTCTTCTCGCTTCTGTGCTCGAAAAATCAACGAGTGTGACCGGTTACTGTTATTCCGCATCGGTCTCTGCGTGTTAATGCCGTTGTTTCTATTTATTTTGTAATTACTTTTCATTCTTCTTTATGATTCATATAAAACAATTTGAATCTTCTACGTTTCAAAATTAAAACGTTAAAAAATATTATAGACATTGTCTTTGAAGAATTTGTAGAAAAATTAGAGAAGAAAAAAAAACAAAACACCTTTAATTTACCATAGATTTTGTTTATATTAATCTCTACGTGTTCGTTTCAGCATCGAATACAATTCGACGATATGGCAACACGCACCTTTGAATATCCAAGCGAGGCTTCCATGTTGGAGGGTGAGAGCAATATTATAGATAACGAAAGCTCAACTTCCGGAGAGCAATCTACGCAGATCACTAATAAAACGTCAACGGCCGGTTCAACGACGAGCATCCCGTCGCTTCTTGGTAATTTTTCTAGTTAACAACAATGACTTACCTAACTATTCCTTCGTCTTGCTTTATATAGAAATTAACAATCAAAGTTCGTTATTTATTCGTCTCCCGAACGATGGTTAACATTTACTTTGTTTCAATAATAAAGCATGTGATATAATATTTTGAACAAAAATTAAATTTAAATATTTTTTTCTTTTTGCATTATTTACACATAAATGTATTTTTGTAAAAATGATCTTTTCATTGACGTTACCACACTTACGTTTATTTCGTTCCTTGTATATAAGCTTATCTATTTTTTAGGAGGCGGTGGTTTAGCGAGCTATACACCAAGCAAAGTGGATTTGGCATCCGA
The DNA here is from genome assembly GCF_001313835.1 of Polistes canadensis. NCBI lineage: Eukaryota > Metazoa > Arthropoda > Insecta > Hymenoptera > Vespidae > Polistes > Polistes canadensis. Next base: position 70,686 of record NW_014569847.1, read on the forward strand.
GAGCTTCGAGTTAGGTGTCACCAGAGCTACGTTGACAACGGGCAGCACAGGCTTGACTACTACAAATAATGCCAATGGCAATGATCAACAGCAGCAAGGGCAAAACACAAGCGAGGTTGACTACTTGAAACCTGCTCAAGATGGCAATGCGTGGGGTTCAGAAACGACCGGTGATCTTCTCTATTGAATAACCGATGAACACCGGTGAAGAAAAAGAAAGAAACATAGGAGAAAGATGAAACCGTTCAAGAGCCCAAAAGAAAAAGGGAAATTATGTTGAAATATTTTCTGCCTCTCTCTTTCTATAAGTTTATATATAAATAATATTTTCCACAAGGATTAAGGATAAAAAATATATGAGAAAAGATACAGAAAAAACGATTAGGTGGTTCAAAGAGATAACCTTATTGATTATGGTTGTGAAAATCAATTGAAGAATTGTATTGTAATGAATTTTGTAAATGAATTTTGTTCTTTTTTTCATGGGTTTAATTACTACGACGTTTAGACGTTTAATTAAATTCATAAAAGAAACAATATCATTCCAAGTTTATGCATTTATATATCTTATTCTTACGATATATCGCTAAGCGAACGGATAACTTTCCTAAAGATAACGAATCATCGATTACTGCCAAGATATGTTAGTACTTGTTCTAAATATGCCGCCTTAAAAAATGACCAGCTAATGAACGACAATGCCTCTTCATCAAGACATTTACAGTCGTGTCAGATATTATATGCAAAGAGAAAATAAAATCATATCACATTTTGGGCGCATTTTATAGGTATATATAGTATAAAGAATATGCATATATAGTAATAAAGTTGTTAGGGAGAACTGAAAGTTTTGTAACCTTTTTGAGATTATTTTACCGCTGAGCTGCAAATATTTAAGCTGCCAATCGAAAATCGGAATTTTATGCAAACGTTTTTAGAAAATACAGAGAAAAATTAAAACAAACAAAATTATAATAATAATAATTAAATGTCATAGAAAGGTGTATGATTAGGAAGTTGAGAGAAGGGGAGATATATTTAATAAAATCGAAAAAAACGAAACACCAAGAAATATACCGAGATTTAGATTTGTAAAAGTTTTTTGCCAAAGTAGAACGTAAGTCTACTTAGAGTATATACTTATCATATATGTACAATAAGTCACTGTCGATTTACTACTGAATTCATAAGAATTGTAAGTCGATAATGGGGGAAAAAAGAAAGAAAAAAAGAAATTCACTATTTCACATTAAATGATCATTTTAAAGCGTATTGGGAACGCGCCTCGTACGTAATTGAACTTAAATCGTATTTCAATGAAAGTATGTGATTTCATTTAGAATTTCAGTCAGCTTTTTGTTTATCATATGCGGACGAGGACCAAAAATAATGGAATAAGAGATTTAAAAAATGTATTGGTTCATTAACGTAAGATTAATTATTAAAAAAAAAAAATATTAAGTGAAAAGAATTATGTATATACTAAATTATTATTGGTCTTATGATGAGCATTTAGGTTCGTGATATCCATTCTCGAAATTTAGAGAGGGAAAAAATTAAGCTAGATTAAGACCGATATTCTATGTATTTTTATTTCTTCTAATCTAATAATTTATGTTCAAAATATTAATGTACCACATGTATTCTGAACGTTCATTTTTGAATCGTGTAAGTATTTAATGTATTATTGAAGCACTACTTGGTATAGATAATCTTTACTTGATTGCGTTATCGCGGACTGATTCAAGCAAATAAATACAATATAAAGGATAATAATTTATTGAAAGGTACATTTATTGTTTGTACTGAATCGTTCTCGCGTTTTGTGCGTCTGAAATAGCTATTAATTAGATACTGTAATGGATCTTCAACTATTTTGTGATGTAATACTTTTATTTAATTGCCTATGTATACACAAGATCCATAATTGGTGGATCATTGTCACAGCGTTGTGCTTACACTGTGATACTCTTGTTACTCTTCTAGTATTCGATAGTAATTTTCAAAGGAAATGCTTGAAAAAAAACAAGAGCAAGTCGAAGACTAGCGTTATGTCTGCATGATATCGATAACTGCGCCGATTTAGGAAGATCGTACGCGTAGCATTCCAAATTTAATGACAAAGTATTGATTTATATCCTTTTTGTAAAGTAGATTTTAATCTCCTTATTACAATTGGGAGAACTCCGTAATATTTCTGTAAATTATATTTGTACAATATGAGCAAGTATGATCATCAGAGTCCATATTGTTACACAAGTAGCATTTATGATCATCCCTAACATTTGACGCTTGAATTCACATTACTGCATTATCAAATATATATATATACTTATTAATTAGAAATATCGTGTGATGTATATCGTATGTGTGTCAAAATATTGAAATAATAAAATGATATAAGTATGTCTTCACATTCTATGTGTGTGTGTGTATATATATATATATATATATATATATATAATATATATTATCATAATTATTAAATGGTATAGTCATTTTATAGAATTTGATCTCATTTATTTTACTAAATATCACAAAAGTTTGTAATATCGTGAACAAAAAATTAGAAATTGCCTAAGATTTAACAGTTGTTATTTATATATAGAAGTATAATATTCTTCTTCTAAATCATACAAATCAGCTGCCATATCATCTCTCAAAGATGCCAGTTTCTGATCACATTCAGCTTGCTTTGTTCTAAACAATTTACTGTTATGAGCTATAGCATCATTGACAGACGGAAAGTCATTAAGAATCAGATATTGTTTTATATCGGAAACCAATTTCATCAGCGATTCACCAGCTCTAACAATGTTTGCTGCCCTAACATGCATTTCGAATGTGTCCTGCTCGCATTGAGCCATCCGTGAAAGTTGCGAATCATTTTCACCTTTAGCAAGCTTGACGATTTCTGAAGAAAAAGTAAGAGAATTAAAAGAAAAAGCATCTAGACAAAAGAACGTTCAAAACTGATAAAGAACAAAGAATAAAGAAGGTTCGATTGAAGAGGTTAGGAGGACGAACCTTCGAAATTTTCTAGCATCGATTTAACATCGTCCTTCAATCGCGTTGTATATGATTTCAACAAGGCTTCTTTACTCTGTGGCAATGCACGTTGCGCAGCCATGTTTTGGTCCAGTAATAATGCACTTGTATTCTTAAAAACAATAATCTTTTAGACTTGCAACGAACTAACGAGTGACTATGATGTTATTAAATTTGAACTTACCAACAATGTCAACCAAGTCGACGACGAAAAAAGAAATCAAATTACATGGTATCGGGAAAAGTAATATACGGATAGTATAAGGGTCATGTTAAAATAGAAACGATGCAACCTTAGCATAACTAACTAATAACACGTGTGTTTTCTCATGAGAGACCTCTCCCGGAAATTCTGCATTACCGACCAAGCAATGATACGATAAAAAGAACAAAATTTACTGATTATTTAATATAACTTCAAATTAAATTACAAAAAAAAGAAGCTTTTGAATAAGGAATTATAGTATGATTCATTTTGTTGTCATTTTCTCATCGATTTTAACAGAGAGAGAGAGAGAGAGGGAGAGTCTAACTATATGAACGTTCTTGATAGCCACCCTTTGTCCCCACCACTATTCCCAAGTCCCGGGATGGAATCAATATGAAAGCTCCCGCGAAACTTCCGTCTTCTATTAAATGGACTTTAACTCGGACAATGAGATGGTCGTCAGCTCGATAAACATCTTCTTCTTATGATAATGATCGAGTGTTCGCACATAGTAATTTATCAATTTTTAAATTGATCGTTTTGAGCGATCGCGCAGAAAGGAAAGTTGAAAAAAGATTTGTCGGAGAGGGTGGAAACACTTCAGTTTCGAGGTCGAAACAGAGTTGGTGCAAGAAGAGAATGAAGGCTATAAAAAAAGTCCGCCTTTCGAAGTCGCGTTCCTTCGGCGTGTCGTAGGGATAATTTAAAAATACGAAAGGAAAAAAAAGAGTAAAACCAGAGAGAGAGAGAGAGAAATACAACAACACAATGTTGGTCCTAATCATCTCCGTTTTGATGTTAGCTCGTACAGTCATCGCTTCGTTACCACCTCCTGATGAAAATGACAATGTCCTCCACATTGGTGGTATTTTCCCAATAAATGGAAAGGGTGGTTGGCAAGGTGGTCAGGTGAGTGTACACATTTTTACGCGTTTTAAATACTCCTTCCGTTATTCTATTTCCAATTATAAGAAATAAAATGAAAAATCAAACGATATATAATATGTTAAGATTTATTATTTTTAAATAAAGTATAAAGATTGAATGTATTCGTGATTAGGCTTGTAAGCCAGCCGTAGATTTGGCATTGGATGATGTTAATCGGGAGAAGAATTTGTTGCCTGGTTTCATTCTGAAATTGCACTCTAATGACAGCGAGGTAAGACGAATCGGCAGATGGATGGATAGGTAGTTTCTAATTTAATATATCGTTTGATAATTTATCGTATTTCTGTTTCAGTGCGAACCTGGCCTCGGTGCCTCGGTAATGTACAATCTGCTCTATTACAAGCCCCATAAACTAATGCTGTTAGCTGGATGTAGCACAGTTTGTACCACTGTTGCTGAAGCTGCGAAAATGTGGAATTTGGTTGTCGTAAGTAATTTTTCTTTTTCTTTTATCTTCAAAAAAAATTTGGGAAGAAGAAAAATAATCGAATAAATTATATTTTGTTTAGCTATGTTATGGTGCTTCATCGCCAGCTCTTTCAGACAGAAATCGATTCCCGACTTTGTTCAGGACACATCCATCCGCCACTGTGCATAATCCCACGAGAATCAAACTTTTACAAAAATTTGGCTGGTCCCGCGTCGCCATATTGCAGCAAGCCGAAGAAGTGTTCATTTCTGTCAGTTAATTTACATTCTTCCTGGATTATATAATATATATATATATAAATAATGTATTTTATACTCCTTGATAATTTTCTAACATATTGTTATGGCTTTTTTTCTATAACGCAGACAGTAGAAGACCTAGAAGCACGTTGTAAAGAAGCAGGAATAGAAATAGTCACTCGTCAGAGCTTTCTCTCTGATCCTTCAGATGCTGTAAGAAATCTGCGTAGACAAGATGCAAGAATAGTCGTTGGTCTTTTCTACGTTGTAGCTGCAAGGAGAGTACTATGCGAGTTATATCGTCACAATCTTTACGGGAAGAGTTATGTTTGGTTTTTCATCGGATGGTATGAGGACAATTGGTTCGAAATGAATCTCGATAAAGAGAATATCGCTTGTACCAAGGAACAAATGAGACAAGCTGCCGAAGGCCATTTGACGACCGAGGCTCTTATGTGGAATCAAAATAACGATACAACTATCAGCGGTATGACGTCGGAAGATTTCAGGCAAAAATTGAATAAAATGTTGAAGGAAGATGGGTATGACATCGATAACAATCGGTATCCCGAAGGTTATCAGGAAGCTCCGCTTGCATATGACGCCGTTTGGTCTGTAGCATTGGGTGAGCATGTCACTGTTATCAAATAAAAATGTCCAAGATATTAGGATACTTAACACATTTCTAGCTTTTTGTGTTGATATTTTGTATTAAATGCAATGAAACGAAGATCACGGTATTGTGATTTTTTACTAAATAATCAAATGATCTGAAAATGAATGAAGCTAGAATTGGAATTTAGTTGCTGACTAGAAACACTTTTTGTCTATCGATTAGCATTTAACAAAACTATGGAGAAGTTGAGTAAACTCGGCAAGAGCTTGAAGAACTTTACCTATACTGACAAGGAAATCGCCGATGAGATTTATTCGGCTATCAACTCGACGCAATTTCTAGGAGTTTCCGTATGTAAATAATGTTCAAATGTATAGGGTGTATAAAAATGATGTGTTCGCTTCTTCGTCGGATATTTCTTCTTCAATTCGTGATTCATTTTGATGAAAATTTTCAAGGTCAGATTTTTTTAACCATCAATAATTCATCCTTGAAGTTGTGGCTGGCCACATTTTACGAAACACTCTGTATATTTAATTACATATCAATCTTCAATAATGTATTCTTTGGCCCTTTGTACAGGGATACGTAGCTTTTAGTTCGCAAGGTGATAGGATAGCATTGACACAAATCGAGCAAGTAATCGATGGAAAATACGTTAAGTTAGGATACTATGATACGCAAAGCGACAATCTTACATGGCGAAACATGGAGCGTTGGATTGGTGGAAAAATACCTCAAGATAGAACGATAGTAAGGACGATTCTAAGAACGGTATCACTGCCTTTATTCATATGTATGGGAACTATATCGTCTGTCGGGATCGTTATAGCGATTATATTGATTATTTTCAACGTCTGGAATAGACATCGGAGGTGTGGAAGCATTTCTCGTTTGATAAGCAACGCTATACATCTAATTTACTTTCTATTATTTTCTTATGTTGCTCTCTATTTTCGTTTATCGTTGATTTTTTAGGGTAATAATGTCTTCTCATCCGGTATGTAACACGATCATGCTAGCCGGTGTGATAGCCTGTTTCATATCTGTATTTCTTCTTGGAATCGATGGCAGATTCGTTTCGCCTAATGAATATCCAGCAGTTTGTCAAGCCAGAGCTTGGATGTTGTCTACCGGTTTTACCCTTGCGTTCGGTGCCATGTTCAGCAAAGTATGGCGAGTTCACAGACTCACTACCAAAACGAAAGCTGATCAAGCGAAGGTAACTCACTTTGGTGTGCTTCTAATTCAACGTTTACTTATGATTATCACGAGTTTATTTACTCGTCCGTTAACTGCATCCCGTCAACTTAATCCCGTTTTTCCTTCTTTTTTAGTTGTTCATGGCCAAACAGAAAGTTTCATCTATACAGAAGAAGATTCAACCGTGGAAGTTGTATACTATGGTAAGCGGATTATTGGTTATTGACATCGTTCTTCTTGGCCTGTGGCAAGGATTTCATCCTTTACAAAGGCAAATCGAGGTTTTCCCATTGGAATCACCACCCACAGGGGACGACGATGCGAGAATAAGACCGGAATTAGAACATTGCGAGAGCGAACACAATAGCATATGGCTCGGTTAGTATATAGATTTTTCTTATATATAATACAAATGAAAATATACAAGATGTTCCATTTTGATTTTACCATTTGTATCGATTAAATGTACAAATTATTGTTCTAGGATTGATATATGGTTACAAAGGTGTTATTCTGGTTTTTGGATTATTCCTGGCATATGAAACTAGAAGTATCAAAGTGAAACAAATTAATGATTCGAGATACGTAGGCATGTCAATTTATAACGTAGTTGTACTATGCCTTATAACAGCCCCTGTTACGATGGTTATCGCCAGTCAACAAGATGCCAGTTTTGCTTTCGTAGCATTAGCGATTATATTTTGTTGCTTTCTCAGCATGGCGTTGATCTTTGTACCAAAGGTAATAGAAGTGATTAGGCATCCCAGGGATAAGGCAGAATCAAAGTACAATCCTGATGTATGTTTATCAAAGGAGGACGAAGAAAAATACCAAAAATTATTGAGCGAAAACGATGAATTACAAAAACTCATTGCCGAGGTAAAGTGTTTATTGTTTGTATTCATTTTGTGGACATTTTTTTTGTAAAAAAAAACATATAAAAGTCATATATGTTTTTTTTCTTTTTTAACTTGTTCGCTGCAGAAGGAAGAAAAAATCAAGTTGTTGAAACAAAAGCTTGCCGAACGTGACTTATTAAAAGGAGGAGGTGGAAATATTGGAAAGGATTCCTTGATTGTTGCTGATTTTGTAACCGGCGAGGGAACTTCGGATAGTGCAATCGGTGGGGGTATTTCTGTTAATACAAGATCCTCGCGAGCTTCCGCTTCCGATTTTGAGTTATCGGAATCGTACTTATAAATACCAATTACAATTCGATCAATCGATTCATTTAACAGACGTTTCAAATAAACCAAAGTTTTGTGTACTTTTTGTACCAAGACTATGGTATCGCAATAGTCATTGTCACCAGTATTTCACAATTGTATCACGAATAAAAAATACCGTTATTTCTGAGAAAAAGGTAAGAGAAAGAAAATAATGTTAAAAGAGAAAGTCGAATATCGTGTTAAGTTAGATAAGCATGCGATGTTCAACGTTTACTCGCTTAGATTCGTACGAATACTAACGAAAAGTGTATTCTAGATTTCTATATTTGTGTAAATGTGTAAATGTTGAACCGTCTGAAGTATTCGAAAACGCAGGAAAACTTAAATACGCGATTGAATTCGTAATTTCGTGTTGATGGTAACTCGATCGAACGTTACTTAAGATTCGGTAATTCGGTGATAACCAGATCAAATGTCGGCCTAGACTATTTCAAGCTGTTCTCTCCCCTCCCTCCCCCCTCTCTCTTATTTTCCTTTGACGACTGCAATATTCTAGTGTTCTTTTAATAATTATAAGATTTTGCTCATAATAAAATAAAAAATGATACAAAGTATTATATAAATAGAGCATACAGAGAGATCATAGCACAACTTTGTTTGAAAATCCGGCAAACTTCGTTTTACGGAATCCGATCTTAAGGACCAACCTCTAAATCCTAAATATTATATATTCCTTCGAATATTGATTTTAGACAATTATAAATGTCCAATGGAGGCAACTCCTACATCTCTAATAAGTAGATATTCAGAAAACGAGAAACTTGGGTTCGAGTCCCAAGTTCGAGTTCCAGACCAATATTTTTCGCTAATTCTACATTAAATGTAAATTTGTAATTATCCTAATCACCGACCACGTCAAAAATTCCCGGGTCCAAAGAAATAACATATATCCGATCGTTTTTTGACGATACGCAATTCACAACAGAAGAGATACAGAATATTTATTTATTTATTCTTGCAATTGAAAGTTTAATCTACATATAAATATTATAGGATAAAGATATGTGGTGGTAGATTTATTTGTCACCTAAACAAATCTCTGTCCCTGTGGCATCGAATATAGTTTATTATCGAATAAATAAATTTAGATGAAGCAATTGCAGTTAAATCTCGTTAGATCATACTCGTTATTCTTTATTTTCTAACCGATGTAAGCCTCATGAAGTCTGCTCCCAAATTTTGTAACGTTTCAATTTAACGCTTCCATGCTGATGATTGATATTATCTATTCGCAAATACCAATAATTAGATCCTTAAAAAATATTAAAAATGCTAACGAGATTTAAACGCTCACATAGTTCGACCATTCATAAATAATTTGGGAGTCTTGATGAGGTGTGCTATTGTAATTTTATCTCAATTATACGATATAAATAATCGTTTTTCCATATAGAAATTCAAATATTATATATTTGGCACTTGCATTATTATTTATGAATGGCATTACTCTTTTAAAGTTTTTTTTTCATTACATTTCAAGGATATGGTTTCTGACTTCTTGTTTCTAGATACGGACAACATCGGCTGATTACAAGATTATCATCAGCTACAAATAATATCAAAGCAATATGCACGAACGGGCTAAAAGTTTACGACAAAAAGCTACCTTTTAAAATTTAATATTAAACATACTTGTGCAATCATCGCGCATCGATTTCCAAAGCTTTTTTTGTGTTGGACAGGAACAAATGTTATCCATAATCTCGAAATACAATTTCATCATTTAATATATAATAAGGATTGTCCATTCCCTAAGAATCATTTCGTAATTTACTAAAAAGTAAAAGAACCGTTTCGCGTTTCTAAAACGCGATAACACGATTTAACTGCAATTCGCAAATTATTATATTATCATCATTATCATTACAATATCATTATTACTATTACTTTTTTTTCTCTCACATTAGACAATTGTGTAGCTAATGGTCAAACGGGTTTCCTTTATGATTGTAGTTTTATAATGCGTTGAAAATTATTATTATTATTAATAATATGTACGTACAACGTAGATTAAAAAGTAAACTATAAGCACAAGAGCTGGAATATGCGTGTTTTATCTGCGGATCTGCGCTTTCTTTAGAAATTTTATCAACAAAATTAATTGATATCGTTATATCGTAATCGTGTTCACTACACAATATTTTTTATTGTGTCTCATTTATTTACGATCACGTAAATGACATACTCAAATTGTATATTTATAATAGCATTATCAAAATGTTAAAGAAAGTATCTTATATGTACGTTGGTATATGAAGATATTTATTTTTAAGTTTTTCAATTATAAACTTCGTTAAAAACTGTAAGTGGGTGCGAATCTATATTATTTCACCCTATATCGTAATTACATTTTTTTCGATTAAATTTGGAAATATTTGATCGAATTGATTAAAAATGATTATATTATATTATCATTTTTCTTGTTATATAATTAAAATTTAATGGAATCTATTATTAGCAATCTGATAAATTAAAGTTATTTTTTTGTCCAAAAAGATAGGATATAATAAAGAAATTTCATTGTAAATAATAGAATTGCATAATTTGTTTTAAAATATCAAATCGGCATGATATATATTTCGAATTTCGCGCGATCTGTCTGCACCTGTACCGACTAAGCACGACTTGCATTTTCTTAACATATCCCGCCATATTGCTAGTATCGTTACTGCACAGTAGTGCGTGGTTTATCGTTGTTAATCATTGTTTTAGACGCACAGTATCTTCTTTTACTTATTTGTGAATCGTTTATCGCAAAATGTCGTTTGGAACTGGATTTGGAGCCAACACATCGGCACCAGCTTCATCATTTAGTTTTGGTTCGACAGCTACTGCAGCTCCCACACCAATTAAGCTGGGTAACTCACATTCTTTTAGGTTATATCATGCTTGCGATATTGCAGTTTTAATTACTTCTAACAAGTATCTCTTTATTTCTCATTTTTTACTATCTTCTATTATGAAAGATTATTTTATAAATGAAATATGTCCTGATAGAAAGTAAGATACGGATATTTAAGTAATACAAAATGTGTCAATTTTTAGGTTAAAGTAGTTTGCATTTCTGGCGCGAAATTTCTATAATGTCCATTTTTAATATAAAACATTGCAAACTTTTTATGGGGTTCAATATTTTTCAATAATTTATTATTTTTTCAAATAGCTACTACTTGTTTTACTAGTTGTATCTGATATTTTTTCCGTTCTAAGAAGCGGCCGATTTAATCCATTACATTCAGGATCACAATCAAAATCGTTTCTTTTACAAAAGTAGTTTTTCCTTTTTGTTTTGGAAATCATGCATGCTGTAATGCAACATAGAAATAAGAGAATCAAACATGCAACGGTTAATATTACAAACACAACGGAGCGAGTTGTATGTCCAGACACAGTAGAATTGTTTGCCGATATCGTAGTATGAATGACATTAGTCATTGAGTGTGATACAGTTGTTTGATCTATAATTTGTATGTTAGATGCAGTATCTTCAATATAATACATTTCGCTTGGTATTTTCCCAACAGTTGTTATCATAATTTCTGCTGTAACGTCCTAAAAGCAATTATAATAGATAATAATATAACAAATATTTTGGAATTGTAATTAAGAAAACGTACTCCAATTGCCTGATCCGTAGTACCAACTTCATTCAAGGTTTCGGTAGAGAAATCCGGAGAAGGAGCATTGATTTCTCTTAAAACTATTTGGTTATTAGATGATGTCACTCTTTTAAAGAAATTAAGCGCCATATCCTTAAATTTAGGATGCTAAAGTATAAAGATAACATTTTCACGAGATATTCGATGATACGAAATTGAGTTAAATATTTAAAATCTTACGTGCAACTGATTTTGTTGACTCATAAAAGACATTGTCTGTTTTTAATATTTCTTCTGGCCTAAAGAAAAAATTTTTCACACAACTTTGATACATAAATTATTTTATGTTTAAAAACATACATCTGTATTAATACGCAAGAATATGTTCCGTTTTATGTTTCCACGGGATGTTTTGATAAAGATTATATTTTTACATTTATAATTTTCTGCAATTTTTCATTATTTCTTTATACACATGTAAAAATAATAGTATAAACGAATTATCATTAATGAATCTAAACTTTTGTGTTTAATGTATGCTTTATTGATATTGTATAAACAAAAGTTAGTGAAATCTAAAAACTAGTTAACTTCACATTGAATATTCATATTTTTACCATTTTTTTTTTCACAAACTCAGGAATATTAGAAATCGGTTTTCTTTAACTTTAAATAAATTTTGATAACAGGATTTGGGACTCCAGCTTTTGGATTCAATACACCAACAACTTCGGCTTCTAATCTTTTTGGCACTCCGTCGACTCAAACTACTGCATTTGGAACAGGAACAGGATTTGGAACACCAGCAGCTACAGGCTTTGGTACTATACCAAGCACTGGATTTGGAACAACTCCTGCATTTGGCACTCCAGCTACCAGTGGTTTTGGTACTGGATCAACTTTTGGTACCACTTCAGCAACAACTACTGGATTTGGGACTCCTTCGACGTTTGGCAGTACCCCTGTTCCTTCAACTGGTTTTGGTGTATTTGGTACAACGACAACTACAGCATCATTAGGATTTGGTGGATTTAGTGGATTTGGGACCACGACCACAACTTCTGCGCCAAGTTTATTTAGTGGTTACGGTACAGCGAGTACAGCTCCATCGACAAGTTTTTCCTCATCTATTGGCGGTTTTGGTAGCTTCGGTCAAAAACCTACAACAACAACTGCTATCACAGGTTTTGGCACGCAAACAACAGGTAGTATTTTTGGTTCTACTGGTTTTACTGGATTTGGAACTGGGATACAAACGCAACAACAGCAACAACAAATACAACAGCAGCAACAGTCTATTTCTGAAGCACTTTATAACGCCGTGTTTAATTGTCAGCTTTATAATGACGAACGAGATAATACGATTGCTAGATGGAATCTCATTCAAGCATTGTGGGGTACTGGAAAGGCTTATTATTCGGTAAATGCGCCGCCAATCGATTTGAATCAAGAAAATCCATTATGCAGGTTTAAGGCCATCGGCTATAGCCGTATTCCCGATGCTGATAATAACGATGGATTGGTTGTAATTTCTTTTGGTAAGAAAGAAAAGATGGTAACGGAAGGGAAACAACAATTAATTGCATTCTTACATGGTATTCTTGGAAATAAACCTAACTTAACAGTGATGGTTGATAGTATAAAGTCAACAGGAAAAAATAAATGTCAAGTGTCTATTTTTATTTCTGAGAAAGGAGTAACTGGAAGTTCAAGAAAAATTCCTGCTAATGAATTAGTTGCTTATCTTTCTCAGCCTATGCAAAAACAACAACTTGTGCAAAATGGTGTAAAGGACGTATTTCCGTTTGTTAAATTGGATCCTACTCAATTGAAAGAATATTTAGATAATCCACCTTGTTCGATTGATCCACGATTGTGGAAACAGGCTCAATTGGACAATCCAAATCCAGAGATGTATATTCCTGTACCAATGATAGGTTTTCAGCAAGTGAAATATAGACTGAAATGTCAGAAAGAAGAGACCGCTAGGCATAGAGCTTTTCTAGATATGGCTGCAGAAAGAATTCAAGATTTACAGAGGCAGCATACTGCCATGCAAGCAAAATTAAAAGAGCATAGGAGAATATTGTTAGAACTACAGCATAGGGTATTACAGGTAGAGCAATAATTAATTATAACACTAATGAATATATTAGTTGAAAATACAGTTTATGAAATAATTGTGTAATATTTTACAGGTATTGGTACGTCAGGAAATTACTCGCAAAGTTGGTTTGTCGTTACAACCAGAGGAGGAAACTTTGACTCGTAGATTTGAAACTATGCATTCACAGATAAGTGCACCTACACAATTTAAAGGAAGAATCAGCGAAATGTTATCTCAGCTTAGAATGAGACGACATATAGATAGTCAAAATCAAGAAAGGTATACGATGGATCCGATAGCACAAGATGATATAAAAACGGTAATCTTATATTTAAACGTTTATTTATGATATTAATTTATAATTAAATTCGTTCATGTGTTGATCGAATTAACATTTTTATCGATTTATTTATTAAATAATTATTATTTTGATATCAGTATTTAAGTATGGAGCAACAGGGGATGGCTCAACTAATCGATACAATAAATGCCGATTTGGTAAGTTTAAAAATAATTAAGGATGGTATGTCAGATCTTTTATTGAGTCACAGTATACCCTGAAAGACATTGTAGTAAAAACTATGAAATTATGCGAACAACGCGTTCGCTCTACAGATTGTGATATGTTGATCGCATCGGATAACATATCGACAGTGTTGTTATACAAATTATTGCTATTCGATCGAAGTTTGCGAAAGCTGCCAAATACTTTATTCAGCACATTTGTTAACAACTTGTGCCATATGTGTTATCATTCCATAAGTCTGTCTATTATTAAAATTGAGTAATGCAGTAAAACAAAAGAAAAGCTTTCAATTTATGGTAGATGTGTATTAATTTTGTTACTAAATATGATTTATGTGAATTACCTGCAGTTCTTGCTGACTACCTGCGTCGTTTTACTTGTTTAATGTCGTTTTCATTACCGTTGAAATAAAAATTATACGATATGGAGAAAGAAGAATAACAGTGTTGGGTGTTTGTTAAATTTAAAAACAAGAAATAAATAATTTTTACATAAATAATATATTTTTATTCATTATCTTTCTGAAGTAGAATGCGCTTTCAAAATCGGGAAATTGCATTCCTGGTTTATTAATATTCAGGTGGATTGATCGCTTGTACGAACGTGCGTACATATATAATATATATATATGTATATATTTTTGTCTATTTACATATATTACATATGCATGCTTTTTAAATATAAAACATAGTAATAGTGTATCGAGATATTAGAATGCGATTTCAAATTATTGTAAAGAAAATCATATTGATCGTGTGTAATATATACATAATTCGTAGCATTATAATTTAAGATAAAGTCTTTTCTTCATCTACTAAACATCTTTCAATATTCGTCAATTTCAAATATTTAACACTCGAGATAACACATTCATATATACGTTATATTTTAAAGATCCATTAAGGCACAACAAATGAAGGTAAGCTTTTTGATAATTTTGTTGTAAAAATTTTCTTTTAGATACACTACCATTATTTGTTAATTGTTAGGTCCAAGGGAAGATCTTCTTCCATTTCAGTAATATTCTCGGTTTTAACTCTGAGATCTTGTCCGCAAGTATTAGTATTGTCAACAATATTGGTCCACATATTTTCAAAGCCATATTGCAGATCAACCGAACCAAGAAGATGCTGAAAGAGGGGATTTCGCGACTTGAGTATAAGATCAGAAAGCATCTTAGTTTTTTCCAAAATACTGTTATTACTATGAACGCAACATTTGTGACGGCAACAGCACTCTTCTACCATATCTTTATTCGTTTTCTCTTTTATTGGCTTATGCTCGACCACTTCTATCTTAACGTCTTCGGCTCGCTTTATCACAGAGTTTCTTATAATATCGCAACCGACGTTGCTCTCTTTTTTGCAAGGTGTACTATTAACAATTGAATCGATATTTCTATAATCGACCGTGCTTATGTTACTCTGACATTCCATTGGTTCTTCTGTTTTAATTGGTGTCGATTGCATACCAATTCGTATGGTCATTGTTTCTGGAACGTGTCTTGGACTAGTACGAGGAGATATCATGGAGGAACAATCCTTTATAATTGTATTACCAATCGTATTCGCGTAGATCGGATTCACTTGGATTCTATCCGGTATTATATAGCTATCGTCATATATTTTCGAATAAATTTTGACTTCTTGTCCATAGGAATTTTGTAGAATATCATTTTCTTTCCGTTGATCCTGCAGATTGTACATGTTGTTCCATTCGACAAAGTTCTTCTGCTCCTCGAAGCTATTGCTCGCCTTTGGACTCGAGCAAGAGGTGTTGCTACTTCCGATGCTGGAATCCTTTTTGTCGGATTCAGAATGAGTAGTACAACTGCTGTTTTGTTTCTCGGGTGAGGTAGCATCGAATCTCGTTTTATCTTGTAAATGGTTATCATCTAAACTTTTCTCCTGCACTTTATCATTGTTGTTTACATAGTGCCTGTAAGTTTTAACGTGTTTTCTTAGGGACGAAGGATCCGTATACCTTTTTGGGCATCCCGGAACCTTACAACAATACGGCTTATCGACGGCATGAGTCCTGGTATGTTTGAATCTATCCGAGGAATTAGAATAGGCCTTGTTGCAACCTTCAACAGGACAGACGTACGGACGTTCACCAGTATGGGATCTAGCATGAATCTTTAGGTTCTCCGCCCTGCTGAAACTCTTATCGCATTGAAAACAGTGATGTGGTTTCTCGTTTGTATGCGTACGGACGTGGACCAACATCTTGTACCTAATCAAGTAAAAATGTCAGTTATCTTCCTTATTTACCTGGTTAGTTCACATTTCAAAATGAACTTCCTTACCTGGCATTAAATCCACGTTCACCTCTCGCACATCCTTCCCATCCACAATAGAACAATCCTCGAGCACCAGGCGCAGCGTGTAGTCTCGCGACGTGTCCAGCAAGCTGTTCCAATGATGCGAACCATCGGCCACAGTTTTGCCATCTGTAAGATAAATTCCATATTGTCATTATTTACTTGCATAGATTTACATTTTCTCGGAACTTTTAATCCAATATATTATCTTATGATTATTCTCTTTGAATGAATGAGTAATCTTACTTTATCTAATACGATTTATCAATGAGGACCCCCCTTTTAAAGAAACAGTTTTGCAAGAATAGAAATGCAGTTAGTGGTTTCTAACTATAAGTCGGCTCTGAGAAAGTAAC
This sequence comes from Polistes canadensis, assembly GCF_001313835.1. Lineage (NCBI taxonomy): Eukaryota > Metazoa > Arthropoda > Insecta > Hymenoptera > Vespidae > Polistes > Polistes canadensis. The sequence continues at coordinate 87,518 of NW_014569847.1, forward strand.
TGATACGAAGATAGCTCGGATGATCGAATGCCACATATAAATATAGATCGGGCTTGGATATAAATTTATGAAAAGTATCGTTGTTGTGTGTATGATTTGCGTCACAAATATATTCATTGCGAATTGTACGGACAATTGATATCAATTCTGATCATTTAGCGATTGGCGTCATTTGACACCAGTTTATCCGTTGGTCATTTCAAGTTTTTATCTCTTTCTCGCTTGCAGTCCAGTGACTTTGTATTCCGTTAATCGGATACGACGTGCAGCAGGGGTTCGTAGATCAAGGTGCATTCGAAGAACTTATTCTCATGCTGACGATCGGGAAAAGGAATTCGATTTTTGTGTTGTTAATGTTCGACAAAACAAATTCCTTGAAAATAAAACGGTAAACAATTATCTAGAAATTAAAACGACTTTCTATCCTCTTGCTCTCTTTCTCTCATATGAGATTATCTTGCGACTTGATCGAAGCATTTTTAACGCAAATCCATTAGTATCAGTGAAATTATAAGACAAGACTTTTTGAAGCTTTCGCATAATATTTTTCTATATTTTACATTGGTTGCCATTACAAAATCTTTTTACGTGAACATATATTTGAGACGAATATAAAATTCGAACATTCTTATAAGTATATTATATCTTTGTATTTTTATGTTTTTTTTTTCTTTAACTCTTTTACCGCGCGTTTTGTATCTACAAGTGAACAAATTTCTTTCTCGACGTAGAACAACAGAACGTTTTGCTTTTCGAGTTCTGCAGCCAGTCATCGAACCCGAACGAGGAGTGAAAATATTTTCAAATCTGTTTAGAATATACTCGAGGGAATCTCTGATATCGTCTAGCTTTTAAGATAGTAGTGAACTAGTTGCAACCGGAATATGCCGCGTTGCAAATGTATATTTTACAGATACACGTGCACGTGTGCAAGTGTGTACGAAAGAGATAAATTAAAGTCGTTTCGAAAGCGAGCAAATAAGAAAGAGAAAGAAAAAAGGAAAAACAAAAAGCCAGACCAACGATTAGATAGAAAAGTTAAAATGCCTTTCCCCCACACCCCTTTTAAATAATATTCAAATTAATACACATTCTCAACGAGTATATAAAATAATAATGAAATTATTTTAGCTAATCGAAGAGCAACTCCTCGCAAGAAGATCGCGATATTTGTTTCCTTAATCGCCTGGAAAGTACAATAAACTCAATGTTTGCAGATAAAATATGAACTCGCAAGTGGCGCGAGAGAACCTGTAACATATGTCATTATTCTATTATTATTTTTGTCGCGAATATGTGCGCAGAAGAAGCAGAAGAAGGATAAGAAATGCAAAAAGAAGTTTTTATTAATGTAAGATTAAAACATTTGTTTCGATAAATACGATAAAAGGTGTATGCTTTAATCTTCAAGCTAATTCAAACGATGTAAAGCGACTTTAGATAAAATGTTATTATCGAGTATCAGGAAATATTAGAAAGATCTATTATATTATATTTTATTTTTAATAGATTCAATGTTTCGCGATTCCAATGTTAATAAATTGCGTTTTATTTTATCCCAGACATTATCAATTAGATGTTGAAACAGACTGTTGAAGCACAAATTGTTATCGCTGTAGAATAAGATCAGAGAGATAACATAAAATACAAAGGCAAATGAATTTGATTTCCGTAAAGAGTAATTTATTTTAGTTGGTCTCACCTGCATTTGAGTTGGGCATTTTCCCCCCTCCGAACGGAACCTAGCTCGAGACTAGAACTGGAGGCATCGGAATCACTGTGAGCAGGGCTCGGCGGCGGGCCCCCATTTCCGAGTCCAACAACGGCAACGGCAGCGGCAGCAGCAGCAGGAGAGGGTATTCCGAGGCCGGGCAAAGCGACGACGCTCGTAGAATTTGGCAGCAGTTCCTCCTCCGTCGGCATCCTTCGAGGCCAAACCGGAAGGTTTAGCGATCCCTGCCGTTGCTGTTGGTGGAGCTGGTGATGCTGCTGGTGGTGATGGTGTTGCTGCTGGCTCAGGCTCCCGTAGTCGTAGTAACTCGAGTTGGAGTAACCGGAAACCGGGTTGTAAAAACTCGGTATCGCTCCTAGCAGGGTGCCAGGATAACGAGCGGCACCGTAGGGACCAACGTGGCTTGGCATTCTGCCCGGAACGTAAACGATCATTTTTTTACCCTTTTCTTTTTTCCCCTTTGCTTCCTTTTAAAGAAGAAAACCTCGTCGGATCTACCCAAAGACGTGCAGATTTTGGTTTTAATTGCTGCTTCGATCGAAGATCTGTTTCGGTAAAAAAAAAAAATGCAGCTTCTTCTTCCCAGTAATCCCTCCCTTTTTCCTAACTTTAACTTCGATCCTTAAGTGCAAAAAAATGCAAAAATCTCAACTATAGCTTACGTACAAGACTTAATTAATCTTATAAGAGAGGAAGGTATCTGGAAATGATCAACAGCAAGACAACTCTTGGCACCAATTCTTTCCTTAACTTTGAACAATTTAACGAATCGATAGTATTCCTTATTCCCTCCAAAATTTCTCTTACCAACGACAATTTTGTTCTCAGAATTGATTTAATCGTCAAGGAAATCGATCGATCGATCTTCCTTCCATCGAACGACCACCACAACAAGACTTTTCAGGTCTTGCTGATTATCGATAGAACGAACCCTTGATTTCTGAGCTAACCGTATAAAACGCCAAGTCGTGTTGCCGGTATTAAATGAAATACACACACGCACTACTCGCCACTCTTTCTCAGCTTTTCGCACCCCCCTTTTTTTAGCACTTAGTCCGAGTCCGTATCGTCAGATGTATTTGAACCGGTTCGACTTGAGTATACGGTAGCTCAGGAATTGTTTGCTGTATTCGATTGAGAACATAACGATGCTGGCAACTGACGTCGGTCGTCGATCGGTTAAACGTGGCCGTGGCAAAAGATCTTTTCGACTAATCCACGTGATTCCTTTTTTTTGATCTGTTCCCTTGTCTAATTAAACGAAATTGTAAACCGATTCCAATCGGTGCTAAGATAACGAGACTTTCATCTTTCCTTTTTCACTATTAGGATACAGTCAACCGAAGAGATATTCTTCAACGCTTATCTCAGATATTTTTTATTTCTAATCAACGCGGCAATAGAACCGGAGTAGATCGATGCTTTTTTTTATCAGACAATAATTTCAACACGACACATAAGAAGAATCTTTGAAAACTGGTGTCTCCGGGGAACGAAGAAGCTTTATATATTAGCCAGCTATCGTCTTTGATGCCCCCACTTTCTAGTTTATTCCGTTGACGATGACGATGACGACGACGACGAACGATAACAGACTCACTTAAGAAAAGAACGAGAAGGAGACAGCCTGTAATGTATCGTGAACTCATAGACGTCTCTGCTGGTGCCGCCGCTGCTGACATACATCATAAAACGAGACAGTGTCGCAAAGGATGGATGAACGTTCGAACGATCTTTCATTAGTGGTCAATCCAAATTCGATCATATACAAAACTTGACTCAACAAATGTATCGATGAGATACACGGGAATTAACAATAATAGAAACTATTCTACTTTGAATCTTTCGAGGATCGAGATTAAGATCGATCGCTTATCAGTTTTTACAACGAAACAATTCCACCAACGGCGAAATTTTTTTTCTTTGAACTCGAGGAAAATGATCTTATCGAAATTTTCGATGAAGTCGTACGTTCTTGATGATCGTTTGATCCGTGATACACTTGGAACCCTGATAGCTTTGATTTTAGAGCAAAAGGGGCATGGGGGGAAGCCAAAAATAATCTTCTTATTATGCTTTTTATTTCTTTTGCACACACATAATACACATTTTGCTCTATCCATCGTAAAGGTATTTTAAAGAAAGAGAAAATTGTTTCTGAATTGACGAATAAGTGTAAATAATATAGGGAGAAAATGAATAGAAAGCAACATACATTCGTACGAAATACATTTGAAATTATATTTTAATTAAGCTTATCGTTTATTATCATCGTCTAGTTGTTACTTTTTAGAGGAACAAAAAAAATGATATCTCGTTTCGATTAGTTTGAGACTTTAGTATTTATTAATATTATTATTTATATCAATAATAACTCTGAAAAAAAATCAAATAAGAGAGTATATATTAATCAATTTATTTCGTTTCTCAGCAAAGAATTAGAATTATTTGTATCTGTATTGGTCCAAAAAGGGGGGGTCCTTGAAATTATTCATTTATTACTTGGAAGCCCACGAAGCTGTCGCGTGACACGTTGCTTGCTTCTCGACTTCGTAAAACTCGACAAACAATGATCCATCCACTCGTCCATTCGTTATTTCAACATCGCGACTGTCGATTGTTAGATACGTATACTATTCGATCGTTAAGACAGTGTTAATTTGTAGAGAGGGAGAAAGAGAGAAGAAGAAGAAGAGAGATATAGGTGATATTTGATTGGTTAGTAAACATTAAAGATGTACAACCGCAGTGATGTGCATCGTCACGACTATGCGCGTCACCTCCTATTCGGTTCTCAATAATTGATCTTTTCCGTTGGAATTTTTTTACTTAATACTTTGCAACTATATTTATTAACTATATTTATTATTCTATCAAAATAGTAGAATAGACTGTTTTCTCTTTAGACTATTTAACGAGTTAGTGTAGCACAGTAATTTGTTTCATTGATGAATATTATTAGGTTCTTCGGAAAGTAATTTCGTTTTTGTCTTATAATTATTAATTAATTAATAAAAAAATAAAGACAAACGAAATTACTTTCCGAACAACCCAATATATAAATTTCATTAAATATCGCTCTACGTGCTGTGTTATTTTTTTTTTTTTTATTAATTTTTCCTTATTTCGTATAAACACTGAGCCGGTTTTAGATTTATTCGCAAGAACCACCATCGGTTTAAAGGCGTAATAGAGCATTGAAGTCCCTTCGTGAAATGACAGAGGAAAAATAAATAAAAGAGAGGAACAACTTCGTGATCTGTGAAAAAATCTTTCCTACGTAATGCACTTTGGTCGATAGATTATTTCTCGATCGACAAATCGAGCAGATCGAAAGAGAAGGAAGTCGTCTCAGGAACGTACAATGTGTACATATATGATATTTTTCGTAGATAACAAAGTATATTTTTCTTGTACCGTACGTACGTGAATGTTCTTATTTGTGTTTTACGTCTGTGACATACTTTGCATAAATCAGTACTATTCTACGCATACATATATATGTACAATTTATAATAATATCATATATTTTTGTTGATATTATATTATATTTAACGTTAAATTTCAATTGTATAATTATTGAGAGAAGTTTTTTCAATTTCAAAACAATTTTTAATATTATACATATAGTAGTATATACAATACAATTCCATTGGTTTCACAAAATTATTTGCATCTACACAAGATATAATCAAAATACGATTATTATTTTTATAATTAGTATTTTGATTGGCTCTTCTTTGAATCTTATAATGCTTTCGAAACGATTGAGCATATTTTGTAGGATCAATTTAAAGAATTTGAAAATATATCAATATTTCATAATATATACAGAAGTATATATATATATATATAATACATACGTTTAAATTTTCGTGCTTTAAATCGAATTGAAATCGACAGAGATAGAATAATATCACATACAAAAACATTGTTATTTTCTTACTTTCTTTTTTTTTTTTTTTTTAATTCGAGACACTAACAAGCAAGAGACAATCTAATCTCGTAGACTTCGTTCGTTCGATTTACCAACGCAACATAATTAACAACGTAGTAAACAAGGTAGGAACAATGGTTAATCAAAATACACCTGTTGCTATCGTTCTCAGTGATTCTCAAGTTTTCTAATCAAATTTCATAAAATTCATTGAATAATTGTATTATTCCGAACATTGTTCAAAACGTTATTGTTATTTGCAATTAAGCATCAACAACTAATTAACAAATAAGTCCGTGACTCCGCGATTGTCCACGACGAATTCAAGACCATGAAATGCGAAAAGAAGAAAAAAGAAAAAAAGTGCTAAGCAAAGCAAGCACACATTTATTCTTCAAGGAGAGAACATATCACGAAGTTATCGTTCTGCCACTTTGATAACGTCATCGGGGGGGGTCTGCCGCTTATATTAGTTCAAATGAGATAACCGGATAAAGCATGAATTTCACGATTTCTGTCTGTTTTTTTTATTCTTTTTTAGTGTTTCTTTTTACATTTTTCTATTTAATCAAAATTATCATATAATTTTTACATCTGTATCTTCGTGCTCATATACCGAATGGTTATAAGAAATAATTATTCGAGTTACGCAAACCAAATTGTGGATAATTTATATTTCCTTTTATTTTTTTGTTAATATTGTTCAGTGTAATTGAAGTATCCATATATGGAAAATGATATTTATTAGATTTGGAAGGTTGAAATTAGGTCAGCATTATCTACGAGTTAGTTATTGGTGTCGAATGAGAGAAAAATAAGAAGAGAACGACAAAAAAAGAAAAAAAAGAAAAATTGTAGAAGAAGAGAAAAGAAGTGGGGTGAGAAATTTAGTTAGGACAAGACGTCGACGGCAGATGCTAAACGACAGATAGACGACGTTAATAAATGGAGAATAGCTCACGCTGCTTTGTCTCTAGATCTGAACCGAAGAACACCACGTCAGAGTAACTTTGCCTTTCCCGTAAATGATCGGTATCATCTTCACGATCTCGATTCAAAAAGATCTTCAAAGGAAAAGAAAAAATGTAAAAAACTAAAAAACGATAGAGAGAGAGAGAGAGAGAGAGAGAGAGAGAGAGAGAGAGAGAGAGAGAGAATCCCTTTGACGAGAACCGTACGAACCCGACGAACTCTTCACTTGGCTAATTCGGCTATTTTTCCTAATCGATAATCATAAAATCATTCTCGTCGTAGATTTTATCTGATTTATCTGCTGGGCCACAACACGACGCGACGTAGGGATGATTAAAAAATACTAATTAAAGATTTGAGAAGTACAAAAGACGTTTGTTATTTATTATCTGGGTTCTGTTAAAAAGTTAGTGTACCCCCAACGTATTAATGAATTTGGTACACCGTTTGTAACTTTTCTATCTCTCTCTCTCTCGCTCGCTCTCTCTCTCGCTCGCTCTCTCTCTCGCACGCTCTTTCTCTCTCTCTCTCTCTCTCTCTCTCTCTCTCGCTCGTTCGTTCGCTTCTTTAGATTCTCTCTTTTCTTCGGCTCCCACCCTTCATCCTCGCATGACACCCCACGGACCGAACTGCCGGTGTCGGCGCTCTTTGATCCCGAGGATCGCGGTGAACAGGTAGAAGAGAGTCCAACGAAAGGATACAAAGAAACTAAGAGAGAGAGAAGGAGCGTGGGAGAGAAGGATAGAGAAGGAGATTCTACCGAGCAACAGCCAATCGGATGGCTTTCCCAAACTCTAAACTCGAGAAAATATGTTCGGAGTTTTTTTAAATTAAGATCTGACAGAGATAGCGCCATATTCTACTCTCTTCCCGAGATTTTACTTCTCTCTTCCTTACTACCAACCACCACCCTTTAGATCGTTCATTTAGATTTCATTCGAGTATTCCCTTACCTTCCCTCCGCAACTGTGCTTCCTCGTTATTGTCAAGAACTTTTTTGACTGAAGGAAGAGAGAAGATTTTTCGGCGTTTTAATACTTCTTATATTTTTTTTTCCTTTCTTTTTTCCAATATCGTAAAATAGAGATAACCGAAATTATTTTCATTTTGATGTGTCGTACAGTAGGAAAGAAATATATAATATAATATATCGTAGATCGCGCGTGGCACCTTAGCGTGTGGTTCTGATTATAAAAATACCCTGAGAAAAGGGTTGTACACGTAAGAAATTGAAGTTTTTCTCTTTTCTACTCAACTCTACTTTTTGTTTTGTTTTTTTTTTCTACACGCAGCAGGGGTTGAAATTCCCGCGTCCAGTGCAGTCTCCTTAGTGTGTACTTTTTATTTGGTTGCACCGTTGGTGGTCTAACGACGAGTGTCTGCTCTTTTTTTCCCTTCTTCTCTCAAGATCCTTGAATCCTACACTCCTGAAAGCTGCGATTTCGAATTTCGAGTGTCGTGAGAGTGAACGTTTTTCTTATTTTGTCAAAGTTTAATGCTGCTGCTTTGTTTTTTCTTTTTGTTTTCTTTTTAACCAATGGAGATTAAAAAGAAACGTAGCTTTTGTTTTACAAATTTATCGATCCAACTTTACCATTTGAAACAAGTCATTTTGTCGTTCGCGTTAAATTCATTTTTCGATTCTGATCTTTTAGAACATACATTCATTTATTAGTAACAACGTCAACAGCCTTAGGCTTATCGATGATACACGCAACGTCTCGTGAGACTTGACGATTCGTCTTACTTATATATTTGCTTCATCGTTAGGACCATCATCGGTGCATTTTAAGTTCTCTACTTCATTTGCATTTCCCATAAGTGAAGTCACGTAAATATATCTTATTTTTATGCATCAATAATTATTCATCTTTATTTATATATAACCACAAGTATGATCGCATAAAATCTTTCGAATCGTGAGCACAGGAACGAGCAACGAACGATCAAAGATTGTATTCAAGGATTGCACAATTCAATCAGTCGCCGCCTCGTTGTTAAAGTATACTACCTTAAACAATATTAGATACTATATACGAAAATCCAAGAATTAATTGCATTTAGATACGAATATTAAATATCATAATAGCGTCTCCTCTGACATCGGAAATATACTTCAATATTATACATTTCTACTTTCTTGTTAAAACTTTTTATGCCTCGTCTATCCCTATGTATGTATATGCATGTACTATATAAGTGTGTAACGCGTATTAAAAACGGGACAGAGGATGGCTACCGGTCGCAGCAGGAGACCACGGCGGGGGTCCTCTACCTCTGTGCCGCTCAAACCTTGCTACCGAGAAACAACTCTTCTCTCTTTCCCCTCCTCCTTCCCCTTTCCCTTTCCCCTTCCCCTTTCTCTTTCCCTTTGCCTTTACCTTTGCCTTCATCTCCGACCCTTCCTCCTTATTCCCTTAAGACCGTCGTACACTGCTACCGTCTACTGATTCGACGATCTGCTGCGATCACGTGATCAGTTTATAAGCAGCGTGCATCACTCTTCCAACGCGACAGCATTAGGATCCGAAATTCTCCTATTTTAGTTCTATTTTATGTTAGTTCCATCTTCATAGATCCATCCTTGCAATATATTATGATTTTTTTTCTTTTTCAGGTTATACTTCTTTTGACACGTTTGGGAAAAATGATGAGAGTGTATGGACGGCCAAAGCGATTTGAAATTAACTGCGGTTGATAAATTTCCCTTACATTTAGCGTGGACTGATATCTATATTCTGATATTTCTATATACACAACACGTGTTTCATATCGATATAAATAACAATTATTTATGTTTTGAAATTATTTAATTTTCCCTCGTAAGGTGTCAACTCGCTCGCTTAATTCTTATATCGGCCAAAATAATCAACGAAATGGCCACTTCTCCCCTTCCCTCCCCTCCCCGCGGCATAATTATTATAATTTTGTGGCTTGCCTTAAACGTAAATTTATTATTGTAATGTAAAGTAGCAAAGAATTGGATTCGTTATACGTTAACTTTTCGTTTTCTTCGTAACTTCGCGCGACTCGAAAAGAGAAGAGTAGAAGAAAACAAAATGAACGAGGAAAGAGAAAAAGAAAAAAGAAAAAAAAAAGAAAAAAGAGAAAAGAGGCACCATGACGGGAGGTTTTAATCTCTGATTCCGAAAATCAGCGTAATGTATTCCTCCCCTAGGGGTCCTCTCTCTCAGCTTAGGAGAAGGAGAAGAAGAAAAGGAAAAAGAAGGGATAGGCTCACGCAACCTATAATTTCAACGCGAACGGACTAAGTCGTTGGTAATATGGGAACCCAACGTTCGTATGACGGCTCATTTCCATAATTCGTTCTTTAAGCATCATTTTTAATAGGCCTATGGCGCCGTAACTACGAGACTGAACTCTCTTTCTTCCATCCTCGTGCACTGATCTTGATGTCTCTTCAACTAGCAAAGAAACACGTCGTTCGAGAATCAACCCAGAAAACCATCGATCACCATAAATCTTTCCTTTCTTTGTAATTTTCGAGAGAAACAAAAATCTACAACTATAATAATATAAAAAATCAATTGACGACGACCACCAAGTCGAGATTTTTCGTCGTGTGTTCCGTCGTGTGTTCCGTCGTCAAACAAAGTATATTTGGTGTTCGTTGCTTAGGTCTATACTCTAGCCCATCGTTCGAAAAACCCAAAGAAGAAGATTTCGAGCCAGTATACCTCCTACACCCTTTGTTCGTGTTCTTCGTTTGACGATCGAATGAAACGAATGCGACTGAAATGCCGGCAAAGAAAATATTAGCAGACTTTTCCTCGTTGTTTGCTCGACTTGCAGCAACCATCCAAATGTTCGAAGGTCCCTTCTTTACGAAATGTTTTCTATATACCTGTGGGATATATTTGAGGGATGATATCAACTTGTATTATGGTACGAGAAAGAGAACATATACATTTTTCGGGGGAAATTTATCGACAAACCTATCCTCGTAAATTACATTGTTTATAATTGCATTGTTTATAATGCGCAAAAAAGTTTCTATTACATAGAAAAACGTCGAACGGAATGGTTGAAAAATCGTTAGACCATGTGCGTTGAACGAACAGCAAAATGACCTTTCGGGTTAGCTCAACCCGCCCATGAAAACCAATAATTAATCACGCATTTCACACCTTGGACTGGTTGTGTGGAAAAAAGAAAACGTTTAAGAGTGGGAGCATAAAAAAACTCCTTGGGTGCTTTTTAGGCCTGCCGGAGAAGAATATTGGATGAATAGAATTTGAAGGATGGAAGGAGAGAAATTCGAAGGAGAAACAGAAATAGAAAGATAGAGAGAAAGAGAGAGGAGGGGGGGGGCAACATCCATGGAAGCACCGTTGAACTTTGGTGTCCGTGAGACGAATTGCTATACTGCGCTGCATTGACAAATGATTCGAACGAAACGTTCGACCTCCCACATCGTTTTACCGCATTCTCTGAAGATTTTCTACAACCTACGTAACATTCTCTTCTTCTCTCCCTCTAGGTATTTTTCTTTCTTTCTTTTTTTCTTAATTTCTTTCAAATATTTTACATCGAGTTCCACCACCAGGCGAACCTATTAAAAACAGCTTTGCGATATTAAAGAGAGAGAGAGAGAGAGAGAGAGAGAGAGAGAGAGAGAGAGAGAAAGAGTTGTTGTTGGCCCCTTTTGAAAATGAACTTCGAGGTAAGGGGTGAGAAAGAAAAAAAAAAGGATCGTTGAGAATATTTCAGGATACGAAGAGGAAGTGAGAAAAGTTACGGAGACCTGAGGGGGTCCTCCCGCCACTGCCGCCGCGATGAAAGTGATATCCCTCATATGAAGAGTCTCTTGTTTTGCTCTCTCTTGCGCTCTTGGTGTGTTTGCACGCGGAAGAGAAAAAAAAGAAAGTAGGCTCCTTGACGCTTATACTGCTTCACGTGGGACGACCATAGTACGACATAAAGACACCATAGCATACCACACACAAGGCGACACCTCGATGCTCCACGTTGACCGAGGACTCTGGGAGGACCACACACGAAGGATCACCATTTTTTTCTTTCTTTCTTTCTTTCTTTCTTTCTTTCTTTCTTTCTTTCTTTCTTTCTTTCTTTCTTTCTCTCTCTCTCTCTCTCTCTCTCTCTCTCTCTCTCTCTCTCTSTCTCTCTCTCTTTCAAATGTCTCCCGCTCGCAACACATGTCCTCGTAGGGTACTCCCTCCTCCTTCTTCTTCTTTTCTTTTTCACAAAAATAAGAAAAAAAAAAAACATCCGAGCCGAGTCACAGTTAACCGAGCGAGCCATTTAACCATCATGCTCGGAAAGCAGCTTTAAAAACGCAAACCCCTGAGAACCTTGATGATACTTTCCTTCGTGAAATCGATCTCGAGATACCTATGTATACCTTGTTATGCGTGCTCAAATTACTCTATATAGTTGATATTGTATTATGCTTTTTTTCATCGGCATTGATACATCATTCTTTTTTTTTCTTTAATCCTCTTGTTTTAGATCAAATTTCGCCGAAATTTTTGCTCAATTTTATATCCTTTTTAATATATAACATATTTTCGGTTTATACGATATAACTAAAAATATTGGGGGGGTGGAGAATCTGATTGTAAGATAGAAAAAGAAGTATTTGCCAAGGGTACTAAAAAGCACAGAAGATTCATTCTATGCGGGTTTAGGTATAGTTGGGTGCTGCCTGGCAACGGGAGTTTCCCGCATTGTTACTAATTGTATGTATCCTTTGACGGAATTATCTTTCTTTGCTGATCGTTTTTTTTTTTTTTTTAACACCGAATCGTCGTTCACCAGCCAATGAAGAGACGACACCAACGAGAATATCAGCAGAATTTCTTTTTCATTGAAATTGACAAAAGACCTGTCTCTCGTTTCGTCTCGTACCTCGGAATCTGTTTCTGTCCGAAGATAAAGAGAGAGAGAGAGAGAGAAAAAAGGTTGGGCAGCCAACCAAAACACTTCATTGTTCCGTTTATGGTCTGTTTTGGGTGCCCTTGGGCGGCGCATACCCATGTGCAAATGCAACGAAGGCCAAAGTCGAATCCGTTTCCTCGCTGGCTCGTTCATTGCGAACGAAGTAGAAAAAAGCATAATGATTTTAAATGCAGGATGCATCAGCATGTAATGGAAATTCCATATCAAAACTACTGTTGGTCGTGATCATTGAAAAGGAGGAAATATGGTAAAAAAAGAAAACTGTATAATTTACTGATCTGGTTCGCGAATCCTTGATCGAATAATGTTAGGTGATAGATATGATCGTGTAACTATTCCGATGTCAAGATTTGATGATTGATAACATTCGCTTGTTATTCATTAACGGTAAGGTCCAATTTAAGAAATATAGTCTTGTATTTTTAATACGCGCGCGTTAACTGTCGCGAGGTCACCGGTGACCTAAACACGACTGTTAGTAAAAATACGTAAGTAGAGTAAATATCGATTATCGTTTTAATCAATAGAAAATTGAATAATATATAACGAAATGAAATTTGTTATTATATCAAATAAATTTCTCTAAAATCCTTATCACACTTTTGGAACCCGTTGCTCTCGTTGACGGAAAAAAACCGTTAAAAAGTATCGTTACTCCGAGCACGACTTTCTGAAGAAGACCGGGATTAACCTGTACGCGTGTACTTTTCTGCATTCCCACGTGGGACATAGAAGGATGCGGGCCGAAAATATGCAAATTTATCTGTGTATCCCGGGACGATTCCTCATTCTGCTCGTTCGGCTGCTTTGCAAGAGACTCATGGGAACCTGTTCCGGTAATTTCTCTCTCTCTCTCCCTACATTTCCTTACAAAGTCATTACCATACGTGACCATAAATGAAACCTGTCTCTTCGACTATACCTAACAACAATGGTACAATCGTTCGTTTACAAAAAGGGACCGGGTCTACTATGTGAGCATTCATATGCATCTATCTTCTTGCGTTCTTACTTTACGTTCAACCCCCACGTGTAGAGGGGCCCGTTATCCTACTCGTATCCATCAGAAGGAAGCACAGGACTCGTAGCCACGGTCCTACCTCGGAATACCGGTTCCTCTTGTAATATCCTGATTCGGGACCTTTCGTCCTGTGAATATCCTCCTTAGCTTTTTCCTTCTTCAACGGTAAGTTCTATTGTTTAGACGATATTACGTTAAGGAACATCGAGGAACGATTTAAGGTACGTTGATCTAACGGTTGCTTGCCGGAACTAGCTTCTTCTAAACGATTTTCATCTTTTATCTTGTTTCGAACGGACATCGGCAAAATTCTCATGCGGAACGGTACGAAAGATTCGTTGAGAATTTATATATAGCGAATACGTCAAAAGAAAGAAACAACAAATCGCACAGCATCTTATCTAATTTATCCATTTTCAACCTAAATTGGTTAATTTTTTGGGAAGGTGCACGCGCATCGTCAAAATTCACTCTCATCATTTTTCCTCAAACGCGCTAAAAGAAGAAGTTATACAACTTCAAAAAACGTATGTATGTCGTTCGATTCCCAAAAACAAAACCAGGCAGCACTATGGTTTTTCTTTTTTGCGTAGGTTCTGCCAACTATCAATTAACACGTTGACTGCCGATGGGCGCTCTTCACATGATTTTTTGTCTTCCACGCCTACAAGAATTTTCTTTTCTGGGATGCATATTTTGTTAAAGATTGTATTTCATGAAGCAATTTTACGTACAGAAAAGACGTTATCACGAATTAAACAAAAATCGGGAAGTGCGGACTCGGTTTTGGTTGTGACCAAATAAAATGTATATTTTCCTTGTAATAAAAAATTATTTTTGCATCCTTTGTATGACATAAATTTCTTCACCCAAACCCTTATAAAAACAATGGTATTATTTAAAAATTAATCAAAATCGATATTTACCCTAATTATGTATTTTTACTAACGGTCGTGTTGAGGTCACCGTGATCACCTCACGGCAGCCAACGTGTTAAATGGGATCCTTAAATCATTTCTTCTTTTTGTCAAAAATCATTTTTTAACTCGAATAATATATATATAATATTAAATTTTTATTTTTTTGTAAAATAATATTTTTTTTTTAAAAAAGAAAATAAAACAGGAAATGCTCTCATGATGTACATAGGTAGTCTCATTTTTATTTTTCACCAGTTGAAAAGCAAAAAAAATTGTTAAGGTGAGGAAGAAGTAAAAAAAGGAACCTCCCACATATTCTAAGAATAGAGCCATAGATTTTTGCGCAATCCTATTCGATAGAGGCTGCGGGTCACATTGTTATTAGATCTTGGATCGTGGGACGCTATGGAATATTGTAAGGACTACTACTGCTACTACTACTACTACTACTACTCGATTCGGTGAGCTTTCTTTCCCTTTCTGAGGGTACCTGACCTGAGATAATCCCATCCTGGAACCATTAGGGTATTATTCTCAATGTACGTTGCTTCCCCCTTCCCTCGTGGGCTTGGAAAATACCTCATAGAAAATATCTATACTTGCATACGTGTATACGTGAGGGGTCTTACAAGTACCCCCTCCTCCTCCTCTTTCTCTTCCTCTTCCTCTCTCTCTCTCTCTATTCTTTTCTCCAGCCATATTTTCTTTAGCTGTCACCATGGCGAATCCCGATGGTGTCACCGAAACTTTCTCACCCTCTAGTTTGGTGCGAACGAAGGGAAATGCTAGAGAGATTGTCCGCCCTGTTACGTTTCCCATTTCGATCTTAAAATATAACGACAAATCGTAGGAAACTCGACATATCGTTGAAAGAAAAATTTTGAATTTAATAAGAGTCTTAAAACGTTCGCGGGCATCAAAAGTTTCAGCGAGGAAAAAAGAGTGACAGTCATTTTATTTTTAAATTAGTTTTGTGGTATCGAAAATTTGATTAAACACATTTTATAAGGGCACTCAAATTATCATATATTAAAAAATCAGTTAGTCATTACCTTTACAGGTATAATCATTACAAAAACTTAAGGTTATATTAAATAAAATTCGAAATAATTGCCTTTCAACTTTGAATGCTATAGCATTCACGCGTTAATAATTATTTGTCTATATTTTTTAATATTGTAGAAATTGATTTAAATTTTATTAACTCTAATGTAAGATTTGTAAATTTATTCGAAAAGATTTCAATAATTCGATCTAGAGAAATCGAAGTAATTAATTTTGGTGCTTAACGAATCGAATAACTATCAAAAGAAGAAGAAGAAGAAGAAGGAAAGAAAAAAATAATACGGTTCCACTTAACGCGATTCTCTACTCAAGCTTTATCACCGTCACTTTTGACCGTTCTCCTTCCTCGTGCTTATCTCAAAGGGGGGTCGCTGTCGATCTTCGTTAATTAAGGCAAGGGGGGCATTCCCTTCTTTAGATTTCCTATCTGATTCGTACCGAAGGATAAATAATGCTTTCAAATTAAAATCAGAGATTACTTTTCTATTATATATATATATATGTTTAATTTTATCCAATAAAATATACACAGGGTACCAAAATTGCACGTCTTTGGTTAATATAAAGGAACGGTATTTAACAAAGGCGACTACACTAACTACTTAGAAAGCTTTCTCGCAAAAGAACATGATCTTAGAAAGTACAAAACAAATCAAATTCTGATCTGTCAAAACCTTCCTCAGGGCTCCAAGATCGATAGTTTCTCTCCGGTCGAATTGTTCGATCGCGATAAACCCCATTATCGTTTTCTCCTTTACGGATCAAGGATACGAAGGAAAGAAAAAAAAAAATACGAACGATGATGGTCGACTAGTGACAGTTTCAAATGCAGGAGCCTGCCTAATCTCTTGCAGCACGTTGTCTCAAGTATAATTAAATATATCGAGAGAATGAAAACAATTTTTCGAAAAAAATGTTCGATTATCAAGTAATCTCGTTTCATATTATTATTATTATTATTATCTTCCCATTTTTAAAATCATAATATACGAAGGTAAACACGCGTACGGATATTAACTAACACACACGGCAAATAGATATCACATTTCGGAAAGATAGATATATATATATATATAGATGCAACATCAGATAAATACGAGAAAGTTTCCTGAGTTTGTTTTTTGTATCGTCGGATGGTTATTATTATTGACGTAAGAAATAAAAGTCAAAATAAAATTAACGTTTATATTTCGAGAATAAAAATACTACTTACCAATAACCGACCATGAGGGGTGGGGGAGGGAGGGTGAAGAGAAGGATTTTCGAAATTTTATGCTCTTGATTATTTCTGCGACAAAATCCGTTCGTTGGATTCTCTCTCTTTGTCTGTCACCTTCACAACCAAAAAATTAAACGAAACTCTTCCTTTTTCCTTTTTTTTTTGTTTTTTTTTGTTTTCGCAAACCGAAAACCGAGACGACGAGAAACGATTACAACATCGCGTTATTGAGAACTTGTACCAGTCACGATGATCACCGGTAGTATGGTATTCTCATCGTATAGCAAAGCACGTGGTCGTTCTTTGATCCTTCAATGGAACTCTATATACATATATATCTTTCTTTCGACCGAACCGATATTGTTTGTTAAACATGAACAACAACACAACAACGAATGACGAACAATCAGCATGGAAATAAAAGAAGTTTGTAAAAGACAAACACGAGAAGATTCTTTTAACTGTTTCTAGCTAAACTAAGGAAGAAAAACTAAGAAGATAGAAAGCAAAAGAAATAAGAAAGAGAGAGAGAGAGAGAGAGAGAGAGAGAGAGAGAAATACACGTTGCAACGTCGTCGAGATAGGCTCGAAACAAAAGTACCGATATCCAAGGAAGCTCAGTTCGAACTAAGAGCACGAAGAGGACCCTCGCGAGTCCCTGCCTCGGGTGTGGGTTTTTGGTTCGTTTTTCTATTTTTTTTCTTTCTCCTTCTTTTTCTTGTTCCCTCTGTTGCTCTCTTAGGAGGAGCCCCCCTCTCACTCGGTCCTTCCTCTTTCTCTTCCAGTTTTCTTTCTCCGTTTCTCTGAGGGTCGAGAGAAGAGCAAGCAGCGCGCTTGCGATCGTGGGCCCCCGGGGCCTCTGGAGGCGGTCGCTCCGAGGAAAGAGTGGGGGGGCCCCTAACCTAACTTAACCCGGACGAAACACCACGTGACACCCTCAACCCTTACCCCCACTCCGACATGAGCATAACTTTGGATCGGAAGGTGCTCGTGCGTGAGTAGGCTACCGACGAACTCGCCCATTCAGTGCGTAAATGTGTGCGTGCGTGTGTGAGTGCGCTATAAAAGATCGCTATTAATCCATGGAAATCTAGTTTTCAAAAGTATAATACTAATAGAAATGAATACTTATAGGAGACAAGGAAAAAGACAAAATTGTATATATTTCGGTTAGATTTTTTACTTGTAGAACTTTTCATATATTGTATTTCTATGCGAAAGATAGGAAGCTCGCTCACGCATTCGGCCCTCGCCTTGAGGAAGGTATAAGAAAGCCAAAGGGGACTCCCACAGGGCAACCTACTCGATCGCGAAGGTACATCGTCGTCTTCCTGCATTCGAATGCACTTTCATTCTATATATGTAGAAGTATAGAAAGAGAAAAATAGTAAATCAGGAACATATGCATGATTGTGTGTGTATGCGTGTCTTCTTTATGTGTGCATGTATATATAAATGTGGTTATAGAAGAACGCATAGGCGTGTTATAAAGAAAAAAAATAAATGAGAGAAAGAGAATCCTAATCCTAATATACTCGAGAAGACGTAGGCAGGCAGGCTTGTTGTCGGTGTAGAGGCCCCCTGCTTCGAATGCGTTTCACTGCGATACGTGCACCCTCGAATGCATCAGCGCTCCTTCCGTACACACCTACATACATACATATATGTATATGTACGACTACGAAGAAATTGTGACAAGAACAATTATTATTAGAATTAGAATTACGGCATTGTTTTTGAATAATTAAAAATGATTTTTACTAAATATAACAGTGACATAAATATATAATATAAACATAACTTACAAGCGAGATTTGAACATAATCGATAAACATATGCGAAAGAAAGAGAAGCTAAGGAACTTGTATCGAGTGGACTGTATTCTGGCGTGGGACAGGACGAGCTACGGATGCTGCGTGCTCTGCTGGGGGCGGCTCACTTATCTTTTTTTTCTTTCTTTTGCCTCGGATCTTACTCCCTTCTTCTCTGCTCCTCTTCTTTCCAACTGCTTCAAACTCCTCCGTTCCCTTCTCCCACCATAGACAATTTCTCTTTCTCCCTCTTTCCCTTTCGCTTGCACTCTATCTCTTTTCATCGTCCGCTGCTCGTCGAAGCAGGACTCAGAAGAAACGCATCCTCTTTCTATCGTAAGCCCGAAGAAGGGTGAGAGAGATCAAGGGGAAGGCAACAGGTGAATACTCAAGCTCGTTTCAACGATCGTACGATAATATTTGTATCAATTCTTAGCACTAGCAGTCTACATTTTCCATAAGAATTCTATGGAATGATTAAATCAAAATTATTAATATACAAATTAGAATTATATTTGCCAAAGTTCATGATTTTTTGTCTTCTTTCGATGGCACAACGAAGAAAAGAAATTCTTTAGAAAAATATATTTATTTGAATTTACTGGATATATTTATTATAAATGATATGCATAAAGGTGCGACGATAGGTTGAAATCAAAATTCAATCATATCAAAAGGGAAACGTTTTATCGTTTCCTCTTTGAAGCGTGGAAGCACGCAACAACATATGTATGCTCACAGTACGTAACCGAAATGAGTACGAAAAAGAGAAGGAGAGAGAGAAAGAGAAAGAAAAAGAGAAAGAGAGGAGAACGAGCAACCTACTCTCCCCTGTATCCTTTCTATTCAAGTAAGTTGATTCTGAATAGGGGGATATACCAAGGGCGCCTACGTAATCCCTCCCCCCCCCGCCGCCATTATCGAGATGCCAAGCAGTTTTTTCTTGGCAAATCTTTTTTCACGCTCTTTTCATGAACGCCATGAAAACGCATAAGTATAAACGCGTGCACTCGCTGGATCCTGAAATGCGATCGAGTTTCTCGCATCCGTTAGAAATAAAGAATAATACCTGGCAGTATCAGTATGTCTTCTTCCTTTTTCTTTCGCATATCGCATATGACGAAATAGTTCATCCATTCACCGAACTATCAGCCGTTTCAAAATAAATGCATTTTTCCGCAGCTAACAAGTTTTTTATCCGAGAAATTCCTAAAATAAGAAGTTGTTGTTGTTTTTTTTTTAATCATTTTTATTAATCGCTATTTTACCTTTGCCGATACCTTTCCAATGTTATTTTGTTGTTATATAGATGCATTATTAGTCTTCCCATATCCTGCGTCATTTTCCAATAGCAGCAAAAACTCGTGGAATGTCACGCGGCACAACACTAGAAAGCATTCTCGTATTTTTATCATTCTCTTGACGTCTCTACGATGATAGGAATAGAGTAATACCTCGTTAAGTTCTATCAGAAATTGTGGACCTTAGATCTTTGAATGTTACGATCGATTAGACAGGTAGATAGAAAATTACTAATATAAGATAAAAAAAAGGATTTAACGATTACCGCGTTTTAAACTTCTGAACTTTTAAGAATGCAATTGACAAAAGTATCTATGTATTAATGTATAAGTACTTATAATTTATATAAGTTACTCTCGCACACATTCTGACGCACACTTCTCACTCTGCACTTTAGCTTCCGCGTTGAAGGAGCTAGAAAGAGAGGGAAAGAATCTGACGAATTTAACGGTCGACAGGCAGCGTGACAAGTGCGTGCACCGGTTAAATAGTCGAAGAAAGTAAGAAGAAGAAGAAGAAGGAAAAAAAGAAGGGTGCTTTTCTTCTCTTCGTTTTCTTAGTAGGGTAGGGTTCGTGCGTTGGTGGTGGTTGTAAGACGGCGGTTCGTTCATGGCCACCGAATTAATAGGCCATCTGCTCAACTCCTCGGGGCTCCTTTAAGGAAGTCAATGTTTAGGAAGTCCATGGGAAGCGGCGACAACGGAAAGACCCATAAAGAGAGGACATGGGAACGAGAGTTTGCGAGGAAGTTACGTACGGTGCTTCTTACGCCCCCTTAACATTTTTCTTATTCTTATTTTTCGTTTGAGAGAAAGAAAAGAAAAAGGAAAGAAAGCTTAGGTTATAATACGATTAAATTTTCACATTTTCAAACTTCTCCTTCGACGATCGTAGTATACATGGATTCGTTTTATTACTTCAATGTAATAATAACGCACATAAGTAACCGTTGCTGTGGGAAGGAATGCAGAGTGTAATCCTCTATTCGATAAATTTTGTCATCGTCATAAAAATCTGATACTGATATTAACTATATTTTTACACACCCATAGTAATAGATATATTATTAACACGTTTACGTCGAGGCCGATTTTCATATTACGCTTGGGACAATCGTGTGGGAGTCAGCCGTCAGCGTGAACGTGTTAAAGGAAAGATATAGATAAGAAATTGGAACGTTTGGAGGATTTGAAGACAAATAAACGTACTTAGAACCAAGGTGCGTCTGTTTTTCGAAATAGCAGGAAGAAAAAAAAGATGAATAAATCGAAAATGACGAAGCCACCGTCGCGTCGTGCGCTTGGTAACAATAACGAACACCTTTTATGCACACGTGGATTCTACCTCCTTCGGAAGGAGCTACCACCACCACCACCACCATCATCACCATCACTATCAACATCAGTACGAGCAGAACCACTAGCACGAGTAACGTCTACTCTTCCTGTCTCTCTCCTTTCCACCTTCTACCTTCTTCTCCTCATTCACCTGCTGCTATTCGAAGATCAGCTGCCCTAACCGCCACCTTGACAGCACCTTGCTACCCACCACTGTCCTCCTCCTCCTCCTCCTCCTCCTCATCCTTTTCCTTCCTCTTCTTCTTCTTCTTCTTCATCGTTTTCGTTGTCGTTGTCGTTCTCGTCGTTCAGAATCTTCTTCTTCTTTCTCTTAGCGTTCGTAACCACATGCCCCCGCACACGCAGACGCCCAGGCGTCCAAGAATTTTTCCAAAAAAATCCAGCTGCAACGATCTTTTATGGGGGTCTCCCGATGCTGGCCGTGCTACACCATGTAGCATGCACCGGCACCAAACGCAGCTTGCCAGACTCCACCGTCATTACTTCCTTCTGCAAACTTATCTTACTCTCCCGACCTTCTCTCTTTCTTTCTTTTTTTTTTCTTTCTTTTCTGTTCTTTTTCGTGTAATTGCATTAGAGATAGAAATGCAAGGTGGTTCGTATATGATAATTTATCCTTAACGAAGCGCTATTTTCATCGATTTATTTCTGCCTGTTTATTTTTCTTTCAATTTATCTTAGTTTTATTTCATATTTTTCTGTTCTTTTTTTTTGTAATATCTTGGTTCATAAAGTATCTTATGCGTCATAAGATGTATTAACAATATCTTACAATAATAATAATGGAAATGTTAAGTCAGTTAAAATTTGTAGTAGTCGATTCAACGAATGTTCGTGGAACGAAGTAATTTCCGTCTTTCACTTTAACATTGTAACAAAATAACCACGTTATTTCTTTTTCTTTGCATAACAGAGAAGCAGCAGCAGCAGGTGAAGACACACCGGACTCCACGTAAGGAAAAAGAAAAGAAATATAGAGAAGGATCGATTTTTAAGACAACTTTTAAACTGACACACGCACGCGACTCATTCTGTAATTTAGATAACACATATTTAATCGCACATGTCGTTTGCAACAGAATTCACCGGCTCGACGCAGCAACACGTACTTATAAATTTATAATATATCTTTTTTTTAATGTTAATCACTAATTACAAAAAAAGATCAAACAAATTTAACTTATAAAGAAATGTTTCGCTCGGAGATTCATTTAAACTTGAATGAATTAATAAGGAGAGAAAAAATATACGAGAAATCGAGCCGTTACTCGGAACAAAAATTACGAGCTATGTGTTCAGAACCATTTTTAATGATATACGAAGAAGATTCTGATCTAATGCGGATCGATTACGTTTCCATCCCTAATCAAGTCGAGAAAGGGTTGCGTCTGGCACCGTTTTTCCTTCCCACAGGAGACTAACAGGGAGAATATCGATTCTCTTAAAATGGTTGAAGAATAAGAAGAAGGAGGATGAACTTTCACCCTCATTTTAGATTTATCGGGCTGGACGTCCGGTCAAATCTTGAAGGCCTACGATTCTTTCTCGCTCTCTCTCCCTTTTTAATTTTATCGTTCGACCCTCCAGGGGGTGCACGTCCCTTAAAAATAAAAAAGAAATCGGGGATCTTTCTTTCCAAGTAAATCTTTCCTCGTATCGAAAATCCTTTAAGAGGTTAGGTCACTCTAAAAGCCGAAAAATAGGCTTTTCCGTGATTTTTTTCCTTTTCAAGAAAAATATTAAATAAATCGAGTTTACAAAGGGATAGAAGTTTATTGTAAATATGATTGATTGTGCGAGAAACGTAATTTTTATAGAATAATTTATTGAAAAATGGCGGCTATGTGCAGCGTTTCTCAGATGACTTCTCTATTTTAGAGATGTCCAACGGCCGTATCAACGACTACTGTAAATTTTCAACTATGACGAGTCAATACATTTTTGAGGTCCTAAGGGACTATTTAAACCAATAACAAAAAATTCGATTGGCCTAACCCCTTAATGTCATTTCGTTAGAGTCTTAGGAGAGACAAGTAAGTTGGGAAAGAAGAAGGATACGTACGCAGAGTGTAGGCAACCTGTACGGTCTTCTGTTTAGAGAAAAAGAGAGAACTCGTGAGAGAAAACCTGCATGGCGAGAGAGAAAGACGAAGAGAATCACCTGCGGTGCACCTGCTGTGCAGGGGACTCCTTTGGTCCCGTATTAAAAGTGTATCAGACCCTCCTCTTCATCTTCTTTACTCTTTGAATTGCCTCCTTGGATTGTTCTCTCTCTCTCTCTCTCTCTTCCTTGATCGGCAACTCCTCCACTACGAAATACCTGGTGGCCTCTTCTACACGGTAATTGGCCCTCAACCGACTTTTGCCTTTGATGGAAACGCGCGTGCGAGATCGGCACAGTCCTGATCAGGACATATTCTCTTAAGCGATCGAATAAATGAACTCGTTATACTTTTACGGGAAATAATAAAAATCAAGAGGGGGATGAATATATATTTTGTGATATGGAAATTATGAACAAAATTGTAATAGAAAATATTAATTTATTGTTTGAATACGTTACAGACAGAAATTCTTCTTGTTTCCTGCCAATAGGACGCTAAACGTGTAATAGAAAGGAAACGTTTAAAAGTTTGAAAAACGGAAATTTGGTGTTCTCTTTTTTTTTATTCTTGTTCATATTGCTAGAGAAAGAAAGCAAGAAAGAAAGGAAGAAAAAGATATACGTATCTTCCGTCTGGCAGACGAAAAGGAAAAAGTCGAGGAAACGACTAGAAGACGTTCTCGTCGTTGTGTACTGCGAAGGAACGGCATCGGTTCGTTCACGAACTCGGCAACGGCCAACAGGTGTATAGCAGGTGCACACCCCAGCACCTTGGAGAGTGTTGTAGAGAGTTAAAAAGTTTCACATCCACCTGAAGGTCCCACGCGAGAAGCCGAGCGACTTTCAACCGTCGCCAGAGTTCGACCGCCCTTATCACCCTTCGAAGAAAGACGACCCACCCCACGAACAACGACCAAGATACCGAACGTCTACGAACGTTACACGAATATGTCTCTACAGTTGATTCTATTATAAGTTATCATTGATTAAACTCCACTCCAATTAATGATTAATGATCAATGATTAATGCACGTGGAATCATTATTTATAGTTAAGTAATATTCAAACAAATATCGTTTATACGTTTACATTTATTTTATTCGATCATTATCACTTGTCATTTTTATCTTTTTTCTTCGATTATTATGTAAAAACAATGAATATATTATATATTTATATATATGTATTACATATTTTATTGATTTTAAACAAAATGTGTTTCTTTTAGAATTCAAACAGGTATGTGAATTATGAATATAATAACGTGGGTGAGAGGTAGTGGTGGTCGAACAAAAGCGCGCGTTATACGAAATGGAAAACGAAACACCTGCGGCTCATTATCGATCAAACATCGATCGAGTATCGATTTAACATCGATTGATCTCTCTCTTTCTTTCTCTTCTTACAATTAGTTTTCCTTTTTTCTTGTTTGATTCTTTCGAAGGTTGCACTTGAAGAATCATTACGTAGGGCTCGATAAATTTTTGACCGTTAAAAAGCAACCCTGACGCAACCCTAGCACTAGGTGCACGACGTCTGCTGTTTTTCCCTCTTTTTCTTATCCTTGTGGTTGTTCTTCTTCTTCCTTCGTTCCTTCCTTCGTTCCTTCCTTCCTGGACAACAAGTGCGTAGACGGTACAAGTGGTTTTTTCGATTTAATGATACATTGCCTGTCGTCTTACACACACAGAGACACGAGAAGGCGGATACGCGTGCGCGCACGCGTACATTATTTTTATACTTAACCGCATAACGTTCATTCGATTTTCCGTTAGCTCTCTTAAATTCTCTTTTTCTTCCTTTTTTTTTCTATATGATTTTGATTGGCATTTGCGAATATTTACGATACCCCAAAAATTCCTCTTCCTCATTTATAAGTTCGTTAAATGCAATGTCTTTCAAAATGAGCTTTGACCACAAATGTGCCAGTAGTTAATCAAAATAAAAAGCAACGCGAAAATTTATTTATCATAACTGAATTGACCGAACTCAGGACGTAGGCACCTGTACGTCCCCTTTCTCTTTATCGGCGGCACACAATCGCCTTACATTGCGGCAGCTGTAACGTATAGGGATTAACGTATCCCATTCGCGTAGAGGTATCCTACAGATGGAAGGCATCATCATCCTTGCTATACCTCTCTCTCTTTCTATTTGTGTCTTTCGTTTTTCAAGATTAAAATTATACATAATCTACGATATCAATATACTTTTTGTAAAAAGATACACCTATGCTTATGAAATAATAAATATCTCTAAAGTATAACACAGCAAATAGATAATAATCTAACAAATCAATATTTGTAAGTAAAAATATATTGTAAAATATTATAAAAATAAATGTAAAATATATAAAATAGTACTGGACCCACATGGGGCGTGTCTGTACAAGAGAGTATATTATAAATTACTTAAATTTCATAGCATATTACGTGATTTCAAGGAATCTATCAGACACGGTAGACGATCACACGGAAAGTACATTTTACCATCTGTCTTCTCTATATATTGGGCATATGTCGTTGGATAATATCGAAAATGATCCGAACAGGTAGGAAAAAAAAGAGAAAGAGAGAGAGAGAGAGAGAAATACCAAAGTGGATTCTAAACTTCGAAGAGTTCGCTACCCGTCTGTCGGTGCTCATCTGTTGATTTCTTCCAAATCAAAATAATATCACGGTCTCCATATTTCCGCGTTGCATTATATTTAATTGTTTTCTACGTGAAAAAAAAGATATCTAACAATAAACATCGATATCCGACGTGGAAAATATGGAAAATGTGGAAAAGCTACGTTTCTTATGGTCCCAACTCGATGAAAGTATATGTAATAAATGTTCATAAATCCTAGGGGGCTAGTCAGAGACTAAACGGAAATAACTGTCTCTATCTTTCTCTTCGTAACCCTTCCGTTTCCGGCAGGATTCGATGAATCTCAGTGAATATGACGGACGATTAAGTTTGTCAGTGATGTAGCAACCATGTAGCAACCCCCCGTGAACGATAATGGGCATGGCCAGAAGGATTGTGGTGATCAGAAAGAAAGGTTGCCAGTGGGAAGGGTTAAGGGAAATGCGATCGTAGTCTGATTTATGAACGAAATCTCGAGTAAACGACCTGTTTCCGTGCTTCGCGGTGCGTGAAATAACTTTGGGCGGGTTCACTGTTCGCGGGGAGGAAGGTCTATCGCATACACACATATGTGATGTATTTATAATATCTGGTTTTGCGTCTAGACCAATATTCAATTAATTCAGTTGTATAGTATAGTAATCGTACAACTTAGGATATAAGACGAACGAGTTGTACAACTTTCTACGATCATTTAAAATTCTTTTTTTTTTTTTGTTTATTTTTCTCTTATATAAACCAAGAAAAATATTCAAGACTTTTCCAACGTTCTTTTTTCATTCACAAACGCTTTAAAAATAGAACTTTCTTAATAGAATCATTATTAATCCGTTTGCGAATTCGAACGACGCAGTCTCCTCGGGCGTATTTAATCAATCGGTGATACAATGTATTATTTCTCGAGGCGAGGTCAAGAGTCACCGTGTAAATTAATCTTTTATTTAAAGTCGAAAAGTCTTTCGCATCTCACAGACGATACGATTTTCCCTTTCTCCCTTCTTTCCTTTCCAAAACATGGCTGAGAAGAATACGAAGTTTAATCTTATATTAAACTGACAAGAGAAAAAAAGAGAAAGAAGATAAGAAAAAGGAGACAAAGATGTTGGTTATCTGTACACGTGATTTTTTACTTCTTTTATATTATCATATATTTTTATCGTTAAGACATTAATATCTTTCTGCTAATTTATTGATTTATTTATAATTATATATATATTTACATTGATAATATAAATTATTATTGTTCGCATTTGATTTTATCATTTTCTAATATTATCTTCATTGCGCGTGTATGTGTTTTTGATATTTCGTACGACTTCGACTTCATATTAAACTATCTAGACAATAAGCTTGTTATTTTCCTCTTAACTTCGTTTATACTTCAAGCGAGGGATATTTAAAACGCTTAATAAAATACATTTCTCTGTTTCTTTATCTCTTTCTCTTTTTACCGAAAGATACGATAGTTTTCTTGCACATGCCTCCAACTCATCCGAGTCAAGCAACGTGGCGACGCGATGATTCGTTCCTTTTGTTTTATTTTTCAAAGATAAAGAAATGACTTTTTGTTACGTAAAGACGGTTTACTTTTCTGAGAATGTTAGTCACTGATTATGAGACGTTGTCGATTTGATAAGTTCGACCGTGCGAACATGTTTGAAATTTCTATTCATTTTTCGATTTACTACGAAATTGACGTATACAAATTTAAGTTTTTCAAAATTGCTGCCATTTTAATGGAATGCGTATAATATAAATATCAAGGAAAAAGAAAAGAAAAGAAAAGAAAAGACAAGGGATATTCACCAAGAAGTTAATACACTTTTTCTCGTTTTAAATGATAAAAGACAAAAGCAAAGACAAACTCTATACGGTATAATCTTACAGCTCTCATAAGTGCAGCTGTGTGCAAAATTAATAACGCATATGTACGTATGTATGTATGTACATAAGACGACTACTTATTTACTCGTTTCTACCCACGCGTTGCTGTCTGGTAATTACTGGAAGCGAGCGAAAGAAATGATTAAGTGAAAGTGATAAGTCGAAGAAGAAATCGATTATATGAGATGGATTGTAATAATAGTTTTTGACGATAAGTAAACGTCAAATTCAATACATTAAAAGAAAATTCAAAATTATTCTTTGCAAATTTTCTTTCTAATTAAATGAAAAAGATCAACATTTTCTATACCGTATGAGAATAGAAATGTTTTTTTTTTTTAATGAAATGATTCATAATTTTCATTTAATCTAATAAACAAATTGATCAGGTGTTCATGGTTGGAAGATGTTGATTTCGTTGCTTATGAATACGTAATTGACGTCAGGGCTATCGGAATAACCGGAACGATCAGTAGGATTTATCGTAATAAAAAGAAAAAACAAAGAGAAATAAAAAAAAAAAAAGAAAGAAAGAAAAAGAGAAGGGAGAACTACTTTTCTAACAATAAGATATCTCGCAAAGTTCAAAGGTTCTCTCGATAATACGTTTACTTGTTTAACGTTCACACTTGGGAGATAATTTCTTCATTATTATGGTCTCGATCAGTTTGTCCGTCTTGATCGTTCGCACTTATTATCTCACTTCTTCAGTATGAAACGCGGAGAAGATTTTTATTGATCGGTATCGATTATTAAAATTAATGAATGCAAATAAGTGAAAGACTTAATATTATTATTACACTCGATACCTGGGTTTATCAATGTTTAAGGTATACCTACTTCTACCGGAAGGGTCAAAATGATTTTTGTTAAAAAGAAAGTACTTAGAAAAAAACATACAATTGTAGATGTAATAGAAGTAATTATCTTTTCTTTTTGCTTATTGCATGTAATACCATGCATGTAAATGATATATTTAAGATTAAAGATTGGCAGTTGTTTTGTACGTGTGTATTATTGAAAACATTCACGAAGCAGTATTAAAAAAAGGGTTAAATATAAAATTAATTTACATTCCAGGGTTTCTAAACTTTTTAAATTTTAAATGGATAAAGATATGATAAAACGAACCAATCACTTTTCGCCATAGGGACGTCAACATTAGGATCGATAGGTATCGATAGGCAGCGAAAAGTATCGATATACATCGATAGGCAGCGATAAGTATCGATAAACAGCGATAAGTATCGATAGGTCGCGTTTAACCATCGATCATTCGACATTGCATCGTTGCACCATCGTAATATAAGTTGAGTAAATAGAGTTTATGGGTATATTCTTATATCACATAGAATTATACAAACGAAAATATAGTGAATGAAAAAATAATGATATTGTGTCGAGAATAACCATTTGGTAATGCAGTTTATATTTTTGATAGATTAGTGAGTGAACTTGCTAAGATTTTTACTGTAGAATTTATTATATTACAATATGGCGGACGCTGCCGCACGACAATTGCAATACGAATATAAAGCGGTGAGTATCAGTTAACCTTTTTTACAAATATAGAAACATTATATGAGATAAACAATTGCACAGTACACCTAATTTTGTGTTTACACGAACTTTTTTTTTTTTTTTATACAATTTCGATTTAACACAATCGACCCAAATTCTTAGAAGAAAATTTTGCTTTACCCAGCCATTTCATTTGCGATGCAATATATTTTTTTACACGTATTCTTAAGGAAACGTATCTATCGTGTAAAAACAGAATTGAATATTATTTATTGCGATTATAAGTCTCTCGTGAGGTTTATTAAGATATTCATTTTATAATAATTTGGCATGCTATAGTATAAGCAACGTTAAAATGTTTTCATATTCCATTATGTAGAGGATTACAAGAATTATTATTTTAAAGAAAACTTATGTCTACTTCTAGAATTCAAATTTGGTTTTACAAGCTGACGTTCGGCTAATAGAAAGACGCAGTAGAGATGAAGCTACGGGTGAAGTTATGTCCCTTGTTGGGAAGCTCGATGGTACACGCATGGGTGACAGAGCTCAACGAACAAAACCGGGAAAAGCTGAAGAGAGGAAAGCAAAGTATGTAAATATGTTTTCATGTTTAATTTAATTATTGTTTATATAGTTACATCTATATAGATATATAATTTTATATTTTGTAGACGTCAGAAGCGCGATGAAGCACAGTATGACTTTGCACGCATGAGAGGTGCCACTTTACTTTCTGAAGGAGTAGATGAAATGGTTGGTATTGTTTATCGACCCAAAACTCAAGAGACACGTCAAACTTATGAAGTATTGCTCAGTTTTATTCAAGAAGCTTTAGGCGATCAACCACGCGATATTTTATGTGGTGCTGCGGATGAGGTTTTGGCAGTATTGAAAAATGACAGATTAAAAGAAAGAGAAAAGAAGAAGGAAACAGAATTGTTACTTGGTTCGCTTGCTGAAGAAAGATTTGCATTATTGGTGAATCTTGGAAAAAAGATAACAGATTTTGGAAATGATGAAAAAAGTACCACAAATGAAGAAAACATTGATGAAACATATGGGATTAATGTACAATTTGAAGAGAGCAGCGAAGAAGATGATGAAGATGTTTACGGAGAGGTTAGGGAGAATGATGATGAGGGCGACGAAGGAGAAGAAGCTAATGACGATAGAGCCATTCATGCTGAGAATGTAAGAAGAAACAAATGATATTATAATTAAATAATTTAATATACATATATTATTTAATTATACATATAATTTAATATACATATATTATTTAATTATACAAATTTTAAATGAATATATTTCTTTTCTCTTTAGTTAGGTGGAGCAGAAGAGATGAAAAAGGAAAAACCACTGCATCCTCTTGATATAGATGCATATTGGCTACAAAGAAGATTAAGTAGGATATATGATGATGCGATGGTTTCCCAAGCAAGAGCAGCAGAAGTATTAACAGTTTTGAAGGATGCTAGCGACGATCGTGATTGTGAAAATCAATTAGTTTTACTTTTGGGTTATGACTGTTTTGACTTTATAAAACAGTTAAAAAAATATAGACACACGAGTATGTTAACATATATACAAATAAATATAATTATTTTTCATTAATATAATTTTTTTTAATAAGGGTAATCTTCTAATTTTTTTTTCTTCAATTTAGTTGCCTACTGCACGATGTTAGCAGCCTCGCAGTCTGAATCGGAGAGGCAAAAAATACGTAATAAGATGAATGACGAACCGGTACTTGCAAAAATTTTAAAACAATTAGATACAGGAAAAGGTGATGACGATGCGGATGAAACAATGGAAGCCAGAGCACAGCGCAAGAGAAGAGAAGAAAATGAAGACACTGGAGGTCCAGGAGGTCAAGTCCAAGGAACCAGAAATTTAATAGACTTAGAAGATTTAATATTTGCACAAGGAAGTCATTTTATGGCAAACAAGCGTTGTCAACTGCCTGATGGAAGTTTTAGGAAACAAAGAAAAGGGTATGTATAGTGATAGGCTATTATAATTGCTCTTCCTATTGACATAAAATAATTAATAATTAATCAACAAGCAGGTTCTATGACCTGCTCTATATATTATAATTTACAATATCTTTGCCTTTATATATTTTTAGATATGAAGAAGTTCATGTACCTGCTTTGAAACCCAAACCATTTGGCGACAGTGAGAAACTTTTACCGATCGAAGATTTACCAAAGTACGTCCAACCTGCTTTTGAGGGTTTTAAAACATTGAACAGAATTCAAAGTCGTTTATATCAGAGTGCATTGGAAAGCGACGAAAATTTATTACTGTGTGCACCTACTGGAGCTGGAAAAACAAACGTTGCTCTACTTTGTATGATGCGTGAAATCGGCAAACACATTAATGCAGACGGCACGATAAACGCAGACGAATTCAAAATAATTTATGTTGCACCAATGCGTTCTCTCGTACAAGAAATGGTTGGTAATTTCGGAAAAAGATTATCAACTTACAATTTAACTGTTTCGGAATTAACTGGAGACCATCAGCTGACTAGAGAACAAATAGCTGCGACCCAAGTAATTGTTTGCACTCCAGAAAAGTGGGACATTATAACGCGTAAAGGTGGTGAAAAAACATTCACTTCGTTAGTAAGATTAATTATTATTGACGAAATTCATTTGTTGCACGACGAAAGAGGTCCGGTTTTAGAAGCGTTGGTTGCAAGAACGATCAGGAATATTGAAACCACTCAAGAAGATGTTCGGCTTGTAGGTCTTTCAGCTACATTACCAAACTATCAAGACGTTGCCACATTTCTACGTATTAAAATGGAAACTGGTCTTTTCTACTTTGACAACAGTTTTAGGCCTGTTGCATTGGAACAGCAATATATTGGTGTGACAGAAAAAAAAGCATTGAAACGATTTCAAGTTATGAATGAAATAGTTTATGAAAAAACAATGGAACATGCTGGTCGTAATCAAGTATTAATTTTCGTACATTCTCGCAAGGAGACTGGAAAAACTGCACGTGCAATCAGGGACATGTGTTTAGAAAAAGATACCCTAGGCCAATTTCTTCGAGAAGGTTCTGCATCTATGGAAGTATTGAGAAGCGAAGCGGAACAAGTAAAGAATCAAGAGCTTAAAGATTTATTGCCGTATGGATTCGCTATCCATCATGCTGGTATGACAAGGGTAGATCGTACTTTAGTTGAAGATCTTTTTGCTGATAGGCACATACAAGTTCTTGTTTCGACTGCTACTTTGGCCTGGGGTGTTAACTTACCAGCTCATACAGTAATTATCAAAGGTACACAAGTATATAATCCAGAAAAAGGCAGGTGGGTTGAATTAGGCGCCTTAGATGTTTTACAAATGTTAGGTCGAGCTGGTCGTCCACAATATGACACTAAAGGTGAAGGAATTTTAATTACTAACCATAGCGAACTTCAGTATTATTTATCTCTTTTGAACCAGCAATTACCAATAGAGTCGCAATTGATTAGCAAGCTACCAGATATGTTAAATGCAGAGATAGTTTTAGGTACCATTCAAAACATTAGAGATGCCGTCACTTGGCTTGGTTATACATATTTATATGTCAGGATGCCACGTTGTCCTATTCTCTATGGAATAGGTCATGACAAATTAAGAGAAGATCCTTTATTAGAATTACATAGAGCAGATTTAATTCATTCTGCCGCAGTTGCGTTAGACAGAAGTGGTTTAATCAAATACGATCGTAAATCTGGAAATTTCCAAGCAACCGAGTTAGGTAGAATAGCTTCGCATTATTACTGTACTCACGAAACAATGTCTACGTACAATCAACTTCTCAAGCGAACATTAAGTGAAATCGAATTGTTCCGAGTATTCTCGTTGTCCAGCGAATTCAAAAATATTAATGTCAGGGAGGAAGAGAAATTGGAATTACAAAAGTTGATGGAACGGGTACCTATACCAGTTAAAGAGAGTATAGAAGAGCCTAGTGCTAAAGTGAATGTATTGTTACAAGCATACATCTCACAATTAAAATTGGAAGGATTTGCTCTGATGTCCGATATGATGTTAGTTACGCAATCGGCAACGCGATTAATGAGAGCTATATTTGAAATTGTGTTGTTCCGCGGATGGGCCCAATTAGCGGATAAATGTTTATCCTTGTGTAAAATGATAGATCGTAGAATGTGGCAATCCATGTCGCTTTTAAGACAATTCCGAAAGATGCCGGAGGAAATAGTGAAGAAAATAGAGAAGAAAAACATGCCATGGGAAAGATTGTACGATCTCGGACCGAACGAAATTGGTGAAATGATACGATCGCCTAAATTAGGAAAAACTATTTATAAATATGTCCATCAGTTTCCAAAATTGGAATTATCGACGCATATCCAACCGATCACGCGGTCCACCTTGCGCGTCGAATTAACAATTGCGCCTGATTTTCAATGGGACGAGAAAGTGCATGGTGCTTCTGAAGCATTTTGGATTCTCGTGGAAGACGTCGATTCCGAGGTCATACTCCATCACGAATATTTCCTTTTAAAAGCGAAATACGCGACCGACGAGCATTTAATCAAATTCTTTGTTCCAGTATTTGAACCATTACCGCCGCAATATTTCTTACGTGTAGTATCGGACAGATGGATCGGTGTTGAGACTCAATTACCCGTCAGTTTTAGACATCTCATATTACCAGAAAAGAATCTACCGCCAACAGAATTATTAGATCTCCAGCCTTTACCAATAACCGCGTTGAGAAACGCTAAATTTGAAAATTTATATGCCAACAAATTTCCGCAATTTAATCCAATACAAACACAAGTATTTAACGCGGTATACAATTCTGATGATAACGTCTTTGTTGGGGCACCAACTGGATCTGGAAAGACTACTATTGCCGAGTTTGCGGTACTTCGTTTGTTGACACAAAATCCAGAAGGTAGATGCGTCTATATGGTCAGCAAGGAAGCATTGGCTGAGCTAGTTTATGCCGATTGGCTGGTAAAGTTTGGCCAACAATTGAGTAGGAAAGTAGTTTTACTAACTGGAGAAACTGGAACAGATCTTAAGTTACTTGCCAAAGGACAAATAGTCATAACGACTGCTGACAAATGGGATGTGCTTTCTCGAAGATGGAAGCAACGTAAGAATGTACAGAATATCCAATTATTTATTGTGGATGAATTGCAATTAATCGGCGGTGAAGAAGGTCCCGTCTTAGAAGTAGCTTGCTCCAGAGCGAGATATATTTCCTCTCAGTTGGATAAACCAACTAGGATAGTAGCGTTGTCAGCGTCACTGGCCGATGCTAAGGATGCAGCACAATGGTTGGGTGCACCAGCTGCTGCAACTTTTAACTTTCATCCTTCTGTGAGACCTGTACCATTGGAATTACATGTTCAGGGCATTAACATAACTCATAATGCCTCAAGGCTGGCTGCTATGGCCAAACCAGTATATAATGCGATACTAAGACATGCCGCGCACAAACCTGTTATTGTCTTTGTGCCTACTCGTCGGCAAGCTAGATTAACAGCTATCGATTTATTAACATTTACAGCAGCAGAGGGTGCACCATCAAGATTTTTCCATGCCGAAGAAGCCGATATCAAACCCTTCTTAGATAGAATGACAGATAAAACATTGAAAGAGACCTTGTCTCAAGGTATAGCTTATTTGCATGAAGGACTTTCTGCGGATGATCGACGTTTAGTCGAACAATTGTTTGACAGCGATGCCATTCAAGTAGCAGTGGCAACCAGAGACTTGTGTTGGAGTTTATCCATTAGTTCCCATTTGGTAGTAGTAATGGACACTCAGTGTTACAATGGGAAAACTCACGCGTATGAGGATTATCCGATAACAGATGTTTTACAAATGGTAGCACGAGCTAATCGACCATTAGAAGACGACGATGCCAAGTGCGTGCTTCTTTGTCAAAGTTCTAAAAAGGATTTCTTTAAAAAGTTCTTAAACGAACCACTACCAGTAGAGAGTCATTTGGATCACAGATTACACGATCACTTTAACGCTGAAATTGTTACAAAAACGATAGAAAACAAGCAGGACGCAGTTGACTACCTTACATGGACATTCCTATACAGGAGACTCACTCAAAATCCAAATTATTACGGATTGCAAGGAATCACGCACAGACACTTGTCAGATCATCTGTCCGAATTAGTTGAAACAACATTGAATGATCTTGAACAAGCCAAGTGTGTAGCGGTCGAGGATGAAATGGACACCTTACCATTGAATCTTGGAATGATCGCTGCTTATTATTACATCAATTATGCCACCATTGAATTGTTCAGTCTATCTTTGAACAACAAAACGAAGATCCGCGGTCTATTGGAGATTATATCGGCAGCTGCGGAATACGAAACTGTTCCGGTAAGACAACGAGAAGAGAATTTATTGAGAAGTTTAGCTTCACGACTTCCTCATGCGCCTCAAGCAACTAGAATGGCTGATCCTCATGTGAAAGCTCAATTACTTTTGCAAGCTCACCTTTCTAGAATACAGTTAGGCCCAGAATTACAAAAAGACACAGAATTAGTTCTAAGCAAAGCAGTTAGGTTGATACAGGCCTGCGTCGATGTCCTTAGTTCTTCAGGTTGGTTGACGCCTGCCGTTGCTGCTATGGAATTGGCACAGATGGTAACGCAAGCGATGTGGTCGAAAGATTCTTATCTCAAACAATTACCGCACTTTACCTCAGAAACGATCAAACGATGCACAGAAAAGAAAGTTGAGACCGTTTTTGACGTGATAGAACTCGAATTTGACGATAGGAATAGACTTTTACAGCTGACGGATGCACAAATGGCAGACGTTGCTAAATTTTGTAATCGTTATCCCAACATTGAAATGTCTTACGAGGTTCAGGACAAGGATAAATTACACAGTGGCGGTACTGTGAATGTTATTGTACAGCTCGAAAGAGAAGATGAAGTAACAGGTCCAGTAGTAGCACCATTCTTCCCACAAAAACGCGAGGAAGGTTGGTGGGTTGTCATCGGAGATCCTAAGACGAATTCTTTACTCTCCATCAAGAGATTAACTTTGCAACAGAAGGCTAAAGTAAGGTTGGACTTTGTTGCCCCGACACCAGGACAGCATTCGTATACTTTATATTTTATGAGCGATGCGTATCTTGGGTGTGATCAAGAGTACAAATTTACAATCAACATTGGTGAATACGAATCAGATGCAAGCTCTGGTTCCGAATCTGAATAAAAAGATTGCTGAATTTCATCGATATCAGGTAGGAATACTTGCCTGAGTGCTTTTCGAAGTCAAGTTATCGCGCATGTATGTGTCTTTTAATTCTCATATTCATCTGGAGACACTAAAACAATTCAATCGATCGAGGGCCAATTCAGCACTTAATTATATCTTTCTAATATAGGTCAAATAAGATTTTTTCTATATGTATAATAGATTCTGCGATTTTATTAGGATTCCATACCATCCGGATAAAGGATGTGTGTGTACTGCGAGACTCACAAATGTAACATTCGGAAGAAACGTTAAATATATAAGAAGGAAAGCGTACGTTATTCAATCACACATCCATCATTTTAACAATCCCAGGAATGTATAGATATACGCACATATACATATTATATATATATATATATCTCTTTTCATTGGTATGTGTGTATGTCTCTGTGTATACGTGAGTGTTTATTGTGTGTATGGCACATAATACTGATAATTATTTGCATATAAGCGAAGTCTATTAATCGGTCAGTTTTTAACGGTCAAAGAATTTGTATAAAAGTAAATTTCAAAGATTACAGTTTTTATTGGAGAATTTATTTTGTCTTTCTTTTTTCTATTTATGTTTGACGGTTGTTAAGGCTTTGATAGGAACACGTATTATGAAACTGAAGGCAGATCGTAGAGAGCTTTTCGTGTTTTCTGTGAAAATATTTGTCGTTCGAAGTTAATGCGATGATTTCCATAATAAATAGAAAAATATCTTCTATATTGCTGTATATTAAATCGAATATAAAACGTTTTTTTTTCTTTCTGTTTTCTCTAAAAAATGTATAAAGTTGTAATTAGTAAAATAAAAAATCACTCGAATATATCGGAAGTTAAACGAATGAAAGCTCGATACAAAATAAAATAAAGAAATCTTTCGTATAAGCTCGTTGCGATCTTTCCTTAGTTTTAACGTTACGATTTTGTTGTAACTTAATTAATACTTATCCTGAACACCTGGCGAGACGCGATTAATCGAAATCTACGCTTCTAAGAAAGAGAATAATAAAGCTTCTTTCTTACATATTTGAATTTACAATATAATAGTAGTAGAGTCGAGCAACGACGCTACCAAATATAACGATGAAAAAAAAAACAAGGTAAGAGTTTGATTATACTCGACGACTATGTATGCATATCTTCGATGCAACGACAATAATGTTGCAGTATGTTTTTTAATTTGATCTTATCAACGAGGAAAATAAGGAAGAAAATGTTGTCATCGAATAAGAAATATGGTAAATACATACATGGTAAGTATGTACACACACATATATATCATATAAACTGTCGGTGCATCGACTTTAAGTATAGTTGAAAAAAAATGATAAATCGTGATGTCGCATTTTTAGTAGTCTCATCATAATTAATACTATGGTTCTAGGTGCGTGCACTTAGTGAATTAGCGAATCCGTTATTTTTCCTACATCGTTCATCCGATCAACCCAAATTGTTCGGATATGCTTATTCAAATTCTTTCTCATTTTTTTTTTTTTTTTTTTGGTTTTTTTTTTTTTTTTTTTTTTTTTTTTATCTATTTTTTATGCGATATATCTTTTGGACGAGAGGGGACGGACGTCTCTCAACCGCGCGTCTAACGAGGATTTTCCTCTTTTCTCATATCTTTTTCGATTGCAACCAACTTTTGTTCCTCTGTGAAAAGGCCTTCCGTTTACGTAATTAGATATCGATTTTTATTTTTTATGTATGTCTATATATCATGTACTCTAAATTGAGATTAAAAAAAAAAGAAAAGAGAAAAAAATAACAACGAATCAAAGAAGAAATATTGGAAAGAAAAATATTAAGAAGAAGAAGGCAGAAATAATACGTCGATGCCGATTAGTCCGTGTTCGGTAAGCGCCATAGGTGCTTGATAAGCCGATTATCATCGATCGATTAGGATTATTCGACACTGTCGACAATTGCCTTATCATCGAGAGTGTGAAGCCAATTAAAAATCATCATGTTCCTCTCGTACTTGGATAATTGATTACCGCGTTCCCTTTCGACGTCTCTGACGGTCAACGCATGATTCCGTTCCTTTCGACCGATTACTGATGTACCGGAAAGTGTTGAAGTAGTACCAGGTACGAGTAATGTCGTACCTGGTGCACCTGTTTGCGCTGCGCTTGCCGCTGCCTCCAATTGGTCCAAGTTGAATTCGCTTTGAGATAGTCGTTCGAGAGCTCGGTAGGTCGTCAGCAATCTATGGAACATTTGAATTATTAATTAGACACAAGATGAAAATTCCAATTTTTTTTTATTAAATTTGAATA
Organism: Polistes canadensis; assembly: GCF_001313835.1. NCBI lineage: Eukaryota > Metazoa > Arthropoda > Insecta > Hymenoptera > Vespidae > Polistes > Polistes canadensis. The sequence goes on from NW_014569847.1 coordinate 126,479, forward strand.
ATTATTTGATTTGGATAAAATAGGTAAGTTTGGAGGTAGGAAATATGTCTTACCTTCGGCGTATATAATTTTGTCGGACCTTCTTATTGACGGACCTTATAAGATCGGCACCGGTAAAAGGTATAGGTGGAGGTGGTGGAGCTGGTGGTGGTTGTGGTGCGGAGGAATGAGAGCTCGAGGTTTGTTGTGGTTGTTCTTGCGCTGCACCACCGTGAGGACTCGGAAGTTGAGACGTACTCGCGACGGGTTCCCCAACAGCGACCCACGTGCTGCAGGATCTCGAAGCGTGATCGAGCCTCGCGTGTTCCAAAAGTAAATTGTTTCTTTGAGTATCGAGTGCCAAGGCTGATACGGCCGAACGAAGTCCGGCTGCTGGTACAGACGCGTCCGGGCTCGGTAATTGCGAGACGTCGCTCGTACTGAAGCTTTTACGAAGACCCAGTGCCGAGGAAAGAACACCGCAACTGCGGATCAGATCGTTCTCCTCCTCGAACCAGAGGATTTCCGGAATATCCGCTGGTCTGTGTGTACGTTGGATACAAATGAATATCTTTTAGAATATGATCGAATAATAAAATAGAATGGCATCTCTCAAAATGGAATAAAAAGTATATCAATAAGAGCAAGCCAATTATTTTTATTTTGCTCCGTACACGACAGATCTTGGTCAATGGATGTTTACCCACCTGTTATCCTGAATCTGGCGATCGGGTTTCGGCGAGGGTCCCCGTCCAGCTAACTGCACATCGCTATACGATTTGAAGGTAACCAACCTGTTAGCACATCGTAATTCGCTTGCTATCGAGGATACACTGAAAAGGGAGATATCGGTGGTAACACTTTCGTGGCTTGGCGAACGCAACATTCGCGATGTCACTTGAAGCGTAGGGCAATGTACGGTAATCAGACTGTTGCAACCTTGCGTGCAAACGTTTGGCACCGGCGAGGCTGGTTTGGTCTCACTTTCCGACATGCTTTCTTTTTTTTTTTCCTTTTTCCCTTTTTCTCTTTCTTTTTCCCCTTTTATTTTCTTCTCCTTGAGCCTTTCCTTCTTAACCGTTTGAATTTCGTTCGTGAATTATGAAGGATCTTATCAAGTTGGACGCGTTTGCCCCGATGATCATCGTTTCTGAGCCAATTCGAGCCGAATAAACTGTCCTTTCAAGATTCACTCGACTACGTCGTCTATTTTAATAACACGACACTGGGCTGTTCGTAATAAAGAAGCTTACCAACGTCCATCGACGCGAAGAAAAGGAGCTCTTTCCCACTCGAGCAACAACACTTTGCGAACTCCTACCAAGTTTATCCGTGACCTTGCTCCAACCGCTCGAGTCTCGATCGTTCCACTTATCTTCCCTCGTCTTAATTTATCGCATGTGTATCCTCGTTGCTAAATCTAACGATATACTTTTCTATTTTTTATTCTTTCCTTTTCAAAACAATACGTTCGTTTTCTCTTTTTTCTTCTTTTTCTTCGCTCCTCTCTTTATCTCGTCACAAATTTATTTTATATTTTTACACACTGAAAAAGTTCAAATATAAATGATTTTAATTCTTTTTGCTTTTTTTTTTTTGGAATTATTTTCTTTCATAACGCGAGTCACACACACACTTATGTACACCTTATCTCTCGTCTATACGAAATAATAATATCTTTCTACTTTGCGAAAGTTTGCGATATGGAAAATTGCTTAGCACGAGTGCGAACAAGCACCTTAGAATAACATGGAAAATTGATCGTATCAAAATTATTATTTTATTTGTTTTTAATCATTTTTACGCGCCTTCAAACTGCACGAAAAGTAGGCGGGGGTCGCAGGGGGGCGGGGTTGCAGGGTATTTCTTATGAAAAGTTTTATCATTATCGGAAATGAAAGATCATGGAAAAATCAAAAAAGGACAACTTTCGCTTGCGCAAATAAAAATGATTGAATTATTTGTTTAAAAAAAGTAAAAGAAACGAAGGACTACTTGCAACGCGGTAGAAGAATGCAACGCGTCGGTGACTGAATGCAAGGAAAGATCTCGCTGTCTGCTTCCTCCTTATAGGTGCGCGCAATTTCTCGTTCTATCTTTTTCTTTCCTTCCACTCTTTCTCTCTTTCTCGTAGTTCTCTTTGCGCCTCAACGATAGACAAGAGAAATATTATCTAACCGCAAAAAAAAACTAGTCGCGTACTATCAGGCTAGAACAATCAGCTGTTCTCGTAAAATTTCGATTTTTTTCATTTTCTTTAAATTTATTTTTGATCACATGCAGGTACATACGCTCGTTTTTTAAATATAATTTTTTTGTTAATAGTATAATATATTAATTATAAAATA
>NW_014569847.1:128812-161595 GCF_001313835.1 Polistes canadensis
TATATATTATATATTTATTCATTGTATTTTTTTTTCTTTTCCTTTTAATTCTATCGAATATTTTATTTCTTTGACGAATATAAAATATTGTAAGAAACTTTTGCGAAATTCGATTCGTGCGAAACGTTCAAACGAGTAGAATTGAATTATGCATACAGGAAAACAAGATATAGAGCTAATTGATTCGAATGCATAATGTGACTTATTTTAGCTTTCGCACAATTCACATATTTTAACAATGTAGAATGTGTATCCGATCGTGATATCTAAAATGCAATAAAGGAAAAAATAGTTTTTTAAGTTGGTAATCTTGAAATAGAAAAAAAAAAACAATGTTTCGTTGTCATACCTTCGAGTCCAATTGAACGTTTTGACAAGGAATAAAAAACATTATCTAATCTCTTCGATTCCGTGATCTAATCATACCGACTGTTTGTTAGAAGAAAAAAGAAAAAAAAATAGAAGAGCAAAGAAAACCGAAAGAAGAGAGTCATTATCGTATCGAGAACATTGACGATTCGCGAAGCACAGGAGAGAAAGTTATCGAAATCGTGAAAAACGTGCAAAAGAAAATGTGAAATCTGTTTGTGAAAATAAAACAAACAAAAAAATAAAAAGAAAAAAGGAATTGATCAATCATTTAACAATTTCATAAATGTTGTTGCTAGCTAAAAGGATAACGGGATATAATTGGATACAAAAATATTTCAATATTAAGACGAAAAAAAAGAAAAAGAAACAGCTGAAAGGTAATTTCGATTAAAATAAGTATTTATGCGTTTCATTTCCATAAAGAAAAGAATCTCGAGGTTTTTTATTTTTTAATAGAATCAATAATATTTTCATTTTCGATCATCTTTTCACGACGAAGTCGTTAAATTTTCACGCTAGATTTCAAAGTTCACGAACTTTTCCTCGAATCGAACTATCGATTCGGATCGACGAACGAAGGAGTCTACTAGTTTTCATGGTCGTTGATGCATGAATGATTCAGCCGATGGTACGGAAGAATACCTTTGTGTATCAGGAATATAAAGAGTTAGAGAATGGGGTTTATATATTTTGTCGTAGGAAAAAGTTGTCGCAGTGATAATTTCATTGTACCGTTCGACTTTTTTATGCACCATGCAGTAAAATCATGATGGAAGGAGGGCGCCTGACAGTCGATATTCGAAGGTCTTTAGATAGTTCGATAGTTTTAGAGAAAAATGATCCCTAAATAATATCCCTGTAACATCATTTGAGAAGTGTCTATTTTTAGAATACACTTTTTATCATTCGACTTGATAGAGATGCAGAAGACGAGCCAAGACAATCATTATTTTATTGTCTTTAAATTATTTGATAAGTTATACAATTGTCAATGAATACAATTATTATAATATAGAATGAAATTTATTAATGAGAAATTCTATTCGACTTAAAGTTGACGTTAGTTAGCGTTTTTCTCTTTTTCTATTTTTCGAAATCGATTAGTTTGCTATTTCCGAACCCTGTCCTCTTATTTTTCTTAGATACTCTTATAAAAATGATTATATAAATCTCACAGGGGTTTATCGATAGGGTATAACCGTAAATTGTTTCGCGAGATGCAGTCCTTGGTCGATAATAATTTACTCCTTAATAATCGGACGTAAACAATAATCAAACACGCAAAATGGATTTTGATTGTCTAACGATAAGTATCGTTACTACAATTGATCCTACTACTAACGTTCCAAGTCTGAATAATATCCGAATGAAAAAGCATCATCGAAATTATAAGATTTTCTTATTTTGCAATCACTTCCAACAACAACGAACAACAATATCATCTATATACATATACATATATACAAACCTATAAACGAAGAAAGAGTAAGACACAATATATCCACCATTCGAATACAACACACTGTAAATAGACACTCACGGATATTCACCTGGCATATACATGTATATATATATATACACACACTCACACATATATATATTTCACTGGACAATGAAAATGGTCTTTCTCGTGAATTGATCGAAATGTAAAGAAAATTCAGTTTATGTTATCTTTAATAAATGAATTAAAAGCAAATATCTAGGTAATTAGTAAACCTAAAAAAAAAATAATTTCTAAGATGTTGCTAACTCGAATTAGGGGTGAGAGAGAGAGAGAGAGACAGACACACACGTACGTAGTTGTTGAACGCAGCAGGACGCGCGAACCGGAGGAGATTGTCTCCCTGGGCTTTACACGGTCGACGCTCGGCTTCGAACCTTCTCGGGGAGGGGGCGGGGGCGGGATGCGAAGGGGGGGTTGTTGCTTAGTGCACAGGCGTCGATCGATATGAACGCGAACGGAAAGCCACCCTCTCACGATTCGCGACTCTCCTTCGCCGGCTACTCGTGCCTTAGGTTACTCGACTCGCAACCCCTAGGCACTCCCGATACTATGTAGTACACCTCTCTTATTTTCTTCCTTTACCTTTTTTCCCTCACCACCCCATCCCTCACTCTCTGTCCCGCTTGTGATACTATTGTTAGAAATTATTATACCTCTTTCTATTATACTTTTCATATTTTTTCCCTAATGGACGAGTTAGTTAATTTGAAACTTTTGTTTATTTTTTTGCAACATGATTATATCCGATTTTTTCTCCTTTTTTTTTTATTCAATTTATCAGTATTGTAATCTTACGCAAACGTATGCGTTTATTGTCAAATAGTAACAACGAATAAACTCGTATAATCTTGCCTAATTTTTGTGTTCACGAATTAGTGGCATGTTTTTATTTTCCTTTTCAAATGATAATTTACTTTGTACGATATATGGTGTAATCTTTATGAAATAAAATGTTTAAAATCCCAATATGAAAACTCATGGTTTGTTGTGTTACTTTATCTGATTTCTTGGGATTGGAAGCAATCTTCTATTTTTCTATAGATGCAATATATTACGTATCTATCGTGTAAAAACATAATTAGGTGCAGAAATTAGTTAAATCTCAGGAAAAATATTTAGCAAAGTTGGCTGTAGGTAATTTGACGATTAAATATATCACGATAGATACACGTAGATAGAAATGGAAGAAAAGAAAGAAAGAGACACTTGGACGAGACCTTTTTTATGACACGTCCGTGCACACATACGAAATATTACGTGTTTGCAAACGTAAAAACGTTTATATACGTATACGTGTGGGTGTCGAGGTTTACTAACGCAACAGAGATAGAATGATCGTGACGACGGTGGATCGTGGTTGGAAAAGATGAGATGAAGCTAAATAGAGACGAGGATAAAACCGAGCGACGAGAACGGTCGTCGTGCTCGGTTACATATAACTCTCTTCTCTGTGCTTGCTGCCAGTGTAGTTTAGGCTTTTAGTTAGTGACGGTGTCTCTCACGCGTTGGACCCACCCAGGAAAAACCTACATTTTCCTACGAAACCATCTTCAAAACTGCCGAATCATGCAAAATCGTCCTTATGAAATCGGTGAGTCCTTTACGAAACCGATGAATACTTATAAAACAATCTCTTTTTTTCTCATTCTTATTTTTTTCCCCCCAAATATTATTTCGTTCTTTTCTTTAACCCCTTTGACATAGAATGACGAGTCTGACTCGTGTCAAATGCTTTAATTAAAAATTAATAATTAATATTAAAAGAAAAAAAAAGAAAAAAAAGTTATTATAACAGGACGAAGTCCTAATAAAAAGAAGAAGAAGAATTAATTTTTATTTTAATTTCATTTAATTTGTGTATGTCAAGGGATTAAGAGGCAGATAGTCGAATTTTTCTTCATTGGCAGGCATAAAATTGAATTTGCACGACGCCCATTACATCCGTCACTTTTCCAGTTGAAAACGCAAAAACTCGATATATCCCGTGGTTTTGATAATGCACAAGATTAGAAAATTAGACGACCTAAAGTTAAATTGTTCGAAGGAGAATGGACGATCGAGTTTCCAGCCGATGACGCAACGAGTTAATCCGATCTACCTTTACGATTATTCCACACACATCTTTGAATAACGTGCGCGCTGCTTGCTGCTTCTTTCTTTCATCATTTTTTCATCGAAAAGTTCAACCCTTTCATCAATTTCTCATAATATCATTTATGATTTTGTAGCTTGTCTCTTCCTAGTTCGTAATATTCGTTGAGATGTCATTGTCAATATCGCAATTCGTAAGGAGGAAAGCTTTGCGCCCGCACAAGTCACTTTCTCTCTGTTCTCTAAACGAGTTTAATACCGCGCCTATGCGAATTCTATCGAAAGCGTATACATATAAACGGAATACATATGTGCGAGAGACACACTTTCGAATCCTACCCTCACCGAACTCCCGTCCTCCCCCCATCTATTCTCTCTATTTTCGAATCTTCGTCCCCTCGAGCAAAAGCTCAGTTTCCCTTAGAATACTGTCATAGTTTTTCGACTAAAATGTAATAAATAAATAGATACGTCCAATCGGGGGTAAGTATTTTGCGCAACTTCGTTTAAGCAAAGAGGAAATATCAACAATAGGAACAATACAACTATATGACAATTATTTCCTTGAAGAGAAAAAACGTGGCGACTTGGAACAGAACGGAACGGAACGGAACGGAACGGAAGGGGCACGACCAATGCGGGCCAAAGCACTGTGGTGCTATTCATAGCACAGCTACATAATCTATCTTTCTCTTTCTCTCTCTGTCTCTCTCTTTCTCTCTCTCTCTCTCTCTCTCTCTCTCTCTCTCTCTCTCTCTGTTTTCACACGTACATACGTAGGACAGTATCAGTTTGAAACCACGATGAACGGAGCGTGCAATAAAGAGGTAGGTTGGTTGGTTGGTTGGNCTCTCTCTCTCTCTCTCTCTCTCTCTCTCTCTCTCTCTCTCTCTCTATCTCTGTTTTCACACGTACATACGTAGGACAGTATCAGTTTGAAACCACGATGAACGGAGCGTGCAATAAAGAGGTAGGTTGGTTGGTTGGTTGGTTGGTGTGTTCCACGCACCGGCACCGGCACCGGCACCAGCACCGACACCGGGAATCGGCGTTCCCGCTGGATCAATGATGCTCCACGATAACAAAGTGCTATTTCAAAAGTTTGCCGTGTTCGAGATAGAAAGAGACGGAAATTTCAATTCACCAATACTTCGATTTATTCGACGGTTCAATTATTGCTTCAAATTAATAACTTTTTTTTATTACTTACTTTACCTTTTCATTTTTCTTCTTGCGCGTCCAACGAACATATTATCGTCGTTATCGTAACTTCTTTCCACAATTTAATGCATTAGTGTGCGGCGTATAGTTTCTGAGTGAGATATTTCGATTGTTCAACGTACCCCTCCTATGATCGTCTAGCCTCGCCCTACCACCCTATTTGGTCTCCTTTTTATATTTTTATCTAATTGTTTATCTACATTGGTAAAAATAAGAAGCTCTCTTTTCTTACGGATTCCTTTGTGCTCCTGACATTAACAAAATATAATGTCACTTTTAAATGTCAATAAATTATATTGATTCCTGGGGCTTATAGAATGCGATGAATTTTCTACAGGGTTCACGACCGGTGTAAACTAAGTAAATATCATCTATTTGAAAAGTTAAAAAGTTAAAAAAATATATAATAAAAAAAAATACAGTTGCATTTGCAGTTGCAGTTGCAGTTGCAGTTGCAGTTGTAGTTGCATTTGCAGTTGCAGTTGCATTTGCAATTGAGGTACCACTGGGACTTCGTGGAAAATGAAAAGTAAACAATGTTCGTTGTCGATGAAATTTTTCAGCGACGATGACGAGCCTCGCCGCGGGAGACACCGTCAAACCGAACAATTCGACGACTAACTCAACGACGAACGGGGGGGAAGAATCTTCCGTGATAATAAGTGCCAATGATCCGCGTGTTCAGTGTACTAGAAAACGAAGACGATTGGATTTTTCTACAACGGCCACGGATATTCCCCAAAAGACGCTACGACGCAACGAAAGGGATAATAATGACTACGACGCTAATCATTTTCTTCTCGTCGATTTTTATCAAATTTCGCAATCGGTTAAGCCTGAGAAAAAAAAGAAGTTTAGCCAAGATAATGACGTTACTCGCGACCTTCATTATTTTTCTTCTAATCAAAGAAAAAGGTATAAGTATATGACGATTATTTGTGATAACATATTAATGGAGTCGTTTATTTTCAAAATGGCGTAAGCTCATTTATGTTCAAATCGACATATTGAAGTATTTGCGTTAGATTGTTAATTTAAAAATATAGATAACAGATAAAACAGTAGAATAATGTTTATTTGGTTTCTAAAGGTGTCAAATTTATCATCCCAATTAGCATAATTAACATTATTTATGAAATAATATGTTTTTTTTTATGACTATGATTGGATTTACGGCACTTTCCAAATAAACGACTCAATTTTAATAGAAAAAAATATAAGATTCGTAATACATTTGTAATTATAGCAAAAGATTGTCGAAAAGGCCGGACGAAAGAGAATGCCAAGAAAAAAGACGGATCGAAAGCGATACTTGTGTAGAAAACATTAAGAGAAAGAAACAGGAACAGGATACATCTGTAAAAAGGCTCGTCCTTTCGAATAATAACGTTAAAGACGAGTCTGGTAGACTGAGAAAAACGATACAGTGGCTCGAGGAAGGTGCGCGTAGATTGCGAGAGGATCTTGCAAATGCAAGAACCGAATTGCACGAGGAAAGAAGGGCCGCGAAGTTAGTCAAAAGAGAAATCGAAACGGCCATTAGGGAAGCAAAGGCCACCGAAGCTACCAAGTATCAACTTATCATCTCGGAATTGAAGACCAGGTAAGGTTTATAAGTTGAACTTGATCAATCTGTTCAAATGTCATGGCATTTATCGTTTTTTCCGAGTAATACGGGCTTTAATTCTTCATCGAGCTTTTAATGTCAGCGCTACAGTTATTACATAATACTATTTCTGGATTTAATTAAACGTGTTAATTATCAAAGTTCATTGAATTTTTATAATGCTTAACAACGATATTATTAATCGAGTATATACAAATTTTACGATAACTTTAACGTTAAATTTTTATTCTGACACGTTATATATATATATATATATATAAATATTTATTATAGTTAATATTTTTTTAATTATTATAGTTTAGAACGATCGATTAAATTATCATACGATCCTTGATATCAAATTTGATTTCGAAAGATTATTAAAGTAATGATCCAAGTTGATATTCATTTTCAATCTGATGGAAATCAAAAAATTGAAAACTATCGGATACTATAGTTAAAAAATGCGAACGAGCTTACGGTAGAAGTAGACGTTAAAGTTTACGAGGTCGCGCGGGAGAGATAAAAAAGAAATGATGCTGATGGAAAGTAGAAAAGTATAATAAAAAAAGGAAAAAGAAAAAGAAAAAGGAAAAGAAAAAATCATGCGAGTGTTGTGAGCGACGCGACGCGAGCATCAAACTTCCATCCTTATTTTGGTTGTTCTTTTTTTCATTCCACGAGTCTCTCTCTTACACACACATACATTTATATTCTGTCTCAATCTCTGTTCAGACTGTCTCGTGGCAGCTCGGCAGAATCGAATTGCACGTCGCCGTCGCCGTCACTGTTGCTATCGTCGTCGTTGTCGTCGTCATCGAAGGTGGACCTCGTAAAGGAAGATAATCGAAAACGCGAAATATCGGCAATGAAGAAGAGGCTCGTCGAATCCGAAAATACGATAAGAAAGCTCAAGTTGGATAGTTTGAATTTGCAGGGAAAGGGCGCCCCCTGCAAGCTCGATGGGTCGACTTGTGCCGAGGTCCGGCGCCTTCAAACTGAAATTCACGCTTTACGCGCGAATAACGATAAACTCGAGGCGAAATTACGTGTAAGTGGAATATTACTAAATATATATAAATATTATATCTCCTTTTAATCGATTACCATACTAAAAACACCTTTTCCTACAGTTACATTACGTTTCAATCATTTCTGTTACTCATAAATTATAATACATAGTATCTATTTATTTACTCGAATTCCATCGTGATTAATTATATTTTTCTACGAAGATAGAAAATTGATCATATGTTCGTTAAATATAGTAAATATTTCGAGATAATTATACGTTGACCGTGCTGTAATTTACGTACCGAGATGACCTCAAGTACGGTCAAGCTATTTCTGTAGTATTCAGACGTGCATACTATATACTCGCACAGAACGAGTCTGCCTAGTCACGCTTTTACACGAATTAACAGGCGTTGTGTTGCATTCGAATCTCTTTTACAATTCTATTTCTATTATAAAGTAATATAAACCCTTAATAATCTCTCTCGTAATTGGAATGAAAAAGTTTCGTTTTTCATTTAGATCGCCACAGATGCCGAAAAAGCACGAGCGGCCGAATTACGGATTCAACATGAGAATCACGAGGCCGAACTCGCCGCATTACGAAAATCTTTGAGAAGCGAAACGATTAAAATGGTGAGTTTACAAATACACACGAATATTATTATATATATTTTCTCTTTCGCATTGTAAATTATCTCACCCCTTCGCAATGATAATAATCGATCTCTCTCTCTCTTTTGACTTGTCCTACTACGACTTTCGGTACACTACGAATAATCGTATAATCTATGCGAAAGAGAGGAAGGAAAAGAACAGAAAAAAAAAGAAATAAAAGAGGAGCCTGGAAGGAATAATAGTTCTCTCACGAGAACTGCGATACGGAATTCGCAAGGAATGCGAAAATTCGTTCGATCGAGGGTGCTTATTAAAAAATTGTGCCCTCGAGGTCTAGTCCCGGTCGGTTGGAAAATTATTGACCGTTCTCATCCGCGATAAACCACGTTATCTCGGTGGACAAGATTTTTGTTGTCAGTAGGACGACCAATTTTTTGCCTCCCTTTTTGCCATTATACGAAATCTTCGAATATTTCCCACGCTATTTATAGGTGGGTATAGCATTATTTCTGTGAATGGGCACTCGCGAAGAGCCCAACCATCAAAAACGTTTTTCATTAGTCTTCTCGTAATAATAAACGAGAGACCCTTGATATACTGTTGTATCGATGCTTTTGCTTCGTGATCAATTTACTTCGTCCCAACGGTACTCCTCGTTTTTTCTTCATTTAATAGACTTGTAAAAGAGAAATTTAATATCTAATGCAAATTTATCTAGATATTATAAGAAAGTTAATTGTACCTTTTACTTATTTTTATCTTATATATGTACAAGGTGTCGCGCACGTTACGAATTGCAATGCATAAAATTATCGTTCATTTTTTTTATTTTCCTTGATAAGTTTTGATCCCGCGGTAAACAAACAATTTCCGAGTCTAAAAGAGAAAACAAAGGATGGGAAAAATAAATGAACGAAGGGAAATGCAGCTAAGCTTTTTAATAAAATTACTCTCTCGTCTATTACTTGCTTGCCTACACGTCGACCAACTTTAATCAGTTTACTATAACGTTTCAATGCTATGTGCTCTACCTTCATTCAATTTAGTTTCCGTTTTAATTCGATTTAACTAGACCTAACTAGATATATCTATTTTATTATCGTTCAACAAACATAAGATAATATTGTAATCTTAGAATAATTGAAAGAAGGACACAAGTTATTTTTTCCAACTTTCAAATATATTTTTCTGAATAGCATCGAAGAAAAAAAGGAAACTATAATATAACGTTATTATTTTATTCTTATGAAAGAAAAATGAAAAAGAATAATGACGTCGTTAAAAATAATTTAATATGAAATTGATGTAAACGTGTATTTATTATCGAGCATAAAATATCGAATAATCATTGAATTTATTTTCAAGGTATTACGTAAATCTTACATGCATAGACGTATTTGAACTTATGATCCCGTCGTGAGCCCTTTGTTAATTTTTCTATTTCTATCTCTGACGTTTACAAATGAGCCTATGGTTCACGGAACGCATTGTACTTGTATAAATCGCAATGACATTCGAATTATACCTACCGCATTGCTGACGTAAATACCATCTCGATCGAATGCCGGGCAATCGGCCAAGTACCGAATGATCATAGCGGAAGGGATTAGTACCAATTAAAAGGGACACCGAATAAAAAAACTCAACAAAGTTATAATTATTGTTTCTCCGTAAATTCAAATATTTTCCTGCCTGCTCAGCGAAAAACGTGTTTTCTACCGTTTTCTAATATATTATATAAATAAATGAATGAAAATTTTCATGAATCACCCTAATATATATATATGATAGGGAAAAAAAGGCAAAAAGACATTGGAACGAATAAAAATTCTAGGAATTTCCGATTGAATTGGAATAATCATTCGGAGCTCTCACCAAGTTTACATTTGTATCTAAAGGATCACTCTTTGCTACTTGGAGGGCACTTCACTTTAATGGAAGTCGCTTTACTCGTTATCGCGAGGAACCCATAAACGCAGACACCGGGTTTATTTCCTACCACGTGAGTGCACATATTTCGGATGAATAGGGCGCGACGATACGCGTTCGAAATTCGCGCGTTGCTAAGGTGACCAAGGCCCTGGAGGCCACCAGCTCTTGGTGAGAGCTTCTCGAAAGCGGTACGAAAAGGGACCGATTCTCCATCTTTTTTTTCTTTTTTTTTTTTCTTTTTTTTTTTTCTTTTTTTTTTTTCTTTTTTTTTTTTATTTCTTACCTACAAGTGTAAGAGCAACAGAAAGAGAAAGAGATCGAATGTTTCATTTTACTTTTTGCAACTTTCGCCATGCGAGTATCGATCCTTTCTCGAGCATTCACACACGCACGCAGGCACGCATTCACACACGCACGCACGCACGCACGCACGCATTCACGCACGCACGCGCGCAGATTCTTGTCATTTCTCTTTTTCTCTTTTTTCCTTTTTTATCTCCTTTTCTTCTCATCGTAGATGGACGAAATGCGAGGAAAGAGTCGCGAGATCGAGAAGCTTTCGAAGTTACTTCAGACAGAGAACTCCCGGAAACAAAGAAAGACGGCCCAGAAAGACGACTCCTCGGTGAGTTATTTATTATTTAATACTAGATTTACCAGCTATTTTGATATATCTATATATATAGTATATACCTAGATATACTATTTCTACCAAAACCAGTCAAAATGACTGGTCTTTAAAAATAGTGATTAGCCAAGTAAAACTAGCAATAGCAACAAATATATATATNTATATATATATATATATATATATATATATATATATATATAAGATAATATAAAGTTCATAAAACTGATTCTTTAGTTATAGCTACAAAAGTCATGAAAGAAAATGTTAAATGCAAGTAGGAATTTTAAATTGAAATTTCAAGAACCCAGTCATTTTGACTGGTCTGGTAAATCTAGCGTTAATAACTACCATTGTATTTTATATTATTGTTGCATAGGATGATGCATAGGAAACCCTAGTTATTCCGATTTATAATATTTATCGGAATGAGGAAAAAGTGATGAGAGAACGCGCGAGTAGTGTGTGTGTGTGTGTGTGTGTGTGTGTGTGTGTGCGTGTTTATGTTGGGTCACCAGCATTGTTACATCTCGACGTTTTTCTTAGCGAGTGTGCCTCAGGAAGTTGCTCGTTCTTAGAACGGAACCGTTAGACATTAGAAGTGTATACGCACGCGATAAAGAAGGAAGCTAAAGTCCCTGCACACCTTCCACGAGAATCTTCCACATTCATTCGCCGTGAGCTCGTCTCGACCCGACCCCAGTAAAGGCCGCATTTACCGTAAAGAAAAGAAACAACATTTCGAATACGTTATTACGTGCATACACCCTTTCAATTGATACCATACATTTTACCAATTTGTTTAACTAATCTATTTAATACGTTAACTGCCGTGAGGTCAATTTTTTGATTACAAGGAAAATTAGTTAGGAGTTACTTGTTTCTATAACACAATTGAATTTACAACACGAGTACTATTCATTTTCTAATTCTTGCAAAGAAAGATAAAATTTCGAAGAAAATATTAAATATAAAAATTTAAATAAAGTACCACAGAAAATCCGTTGAGGGTTATTCGAAGAGCTATAAATTCCTCGATCTTATCCGTATTTATAAGGAACAAATAATCATCAAATGATCTACAACGTCTCTATGGTCACCGGTGATCTCGCCATAAAAAAATAGATAAAACACAATAAAACAACGCCGTTTATCAGTGGTAAACAAAATTTCAACAAAATATGTGCATCCCATAATAGAAACAAAAGTATAGACGTGGTAGAAAAATCAGGTAAAAAGTGTCCCGGCAGTCAACGTGTTAATGTATTCTACAAAAATGGATTTGCACCATTTTCAAAATAAACGTTCCAATTGTTATTATAATTACATCAAATTAGACAGAATATATCGTAAACGAATAATACGCATAGAAACTTCAATTGTGTCGATTGATAAATTTGAAAAATAATCTCTCTCTCTCTCTCTCTCTCTCTCTCTCTCTCTCTCTCTCTCTCTCTCTCTCTCTCTCTCTCTTTGCGTATCGATTAGATTGAATAACAATATAAGATAAAAACAAAGATTAGATTATCTAGCGAAAGAAGAAATCTTTCTAGAACTTTGTCTTTCTTGTTTCTTCCGTTTGTTTGCGTTGTCAATGATAATGCATATACATAAGAATCTACTTGTATTACATATACATATATATTATACGTATAGATAAAACGTGGGTCGTACGTACTAAAGTAGATGCATATACGTAAGGGCATTAAACGTGCGCATATTTGAATATAATAATGCACGGTGACTTTGCAACGTGGATAAAAGAATATAAACTTGTGCCTACACTCTAGCCAGTGTCCTTCCTTTAAAGGTTGCAATAGTTGACACAGGACAACTTCTCTTACGAGCTATACTACCAATTATAAAAATTATTCTCCCCTTCGTGGAAATATTGTAAACGCAACAGATGCATCGGGGATAACGCGAGATACGTGGAAAAAACGGAAAGAAAATGAAAAATAATTTACTCTCGCAGACGTGTATTATTGTTTTTCTCGGCGCCCTCCGCAAGTATTCTTTTCTCAGAGCCATCCGAGAATATGATATCTCGAAGAGTATAGAAATCGAGTGGGTGGTTTAACGAGTTATGTGGGTAGACGGACAGGAGGATAGGTTTTGAGAAGAACTCGGTGGGTGTTTAGGTGAGTAGGCTATGACACAAACGGCAAACAAGAATTATTATATATATATGAGTCTATGTAAGTATATGTATTTAGTGGTAAGCGTGCACGTACACACATACATAACGTATCTCTGTGTGTATATATATTATACATATAGTAGTAGTACATAAATTTTGTATGCAAACGTAACAAACGCGTACTCGGTACGTGCGAACATATTACGTTCGAAATAGAAGGAACGATCGGCGTTTCTACACAGGTAAAGAGAGAGAGAGAAAAGAGAGAGAGAGAGAGAGAGAGAGAGAGAGAGAAAAAGAGAAAGAGAAAAAGAAAGAGAGAGGTTCCACCGACTTGGACTTCGGTCTCCCCTTCAGTCTTGCCTGGACGTCAGGCGAGCGCGCATCTCGTCTTTCAAATTGCCATTTTTTTTTCTTATCATTTTCTTTATAAAGCTACCTAATATAATAAAGACGCGCGCAAATCGCGTTGTGCGCGCACACAACGCAACGCACACCTATCGAAATCATTTTTCTTTTTTTTTTCCCCATACGTAGAGTATTTGTCGTATTGTTTTCTTCTTATTCGGGGAAAAAGTTAAATAAAACGATTCGTACGTAAGAGAGATAGAAGAAAGGGATTTTGTGTTTCACGTAGAAAATCTAACTAAAGGGACGACAAAAAAAAAGGAAAAGAAAGGAAAGAAAAAAAGAAAAGAATCGTAGGAGTAGGACTCGGTCGGTGAAAAACGCCGATGTCCGGCACCACCGTCAACGCGGTCCTTTTTCATCCTCGTTATATGTGTTCTCAAGGACAACGCGCGCCTCATGGGGTTCGCGTGGAACGAGGTAAGCACCTTGGATTATTTTTATTTTTTCTTGAATTCGTCTATACGAAAAAACGTTATTTTTAATTAAAATAAATAATAACCACAGAGATCAAGATAATGAGGGAGAAGGAGGAGGAGGAGACGGGGGGTTAAAGAGAAAACGCGTCTCGGTCTCATTTTTTTCGCGTGTCTCTTTTGAGACTTTGTTGCAACTGCAACTGCAACTGCGACTTGTCGAGTTTTGTTGACCTAAAAAGTTAAGACTGCGACACACAAGTACGACGAGTATGTAACGACGTATGTAACGTACTGCATTAGAACGTAGGGAGGAAGAGAGTGGGGAGGGGAGGGAGGAAGGCGTGTGCGGGTGGTGGCCGATTCGATTCTCGTTATCCTCGAGATACGCGTTACTTTTCTTCGATTCAGGTATGAGTGAATACATATATAGATATATATGTATGTATGCATATATAAGCACGCCGCACTAATATATCTATAGAAAATATATAGCACTGTTTGTTCATGCATTTCATCCACGCCCCTCCTTTCTCGCGAGTATGAGATTTCGAGGAATGCAATGCAGGTAGTCAGCAGCTTTATATAATACATATATATGACTATAATAATACATATATATATATATATATATATATATTGGATATATACTAATGAATTGATAGTACGATGATATAGTATATAAAACTATTAAATTTCATTGTCAAGAAAAAAGAAACCAACAACTCTACTCGACCATGAGTCAACGATCTCATTCCCAGGGAAATCGGCATAAGTGTCAGAGGGCTCTGGAACATATATTCTTTGCGTTTCATGTCGCAGAGAGTGAGACGTAGATAGATAGGTAGATAGAGAGAGAGAAAGAGAGAGAGAAAGAGAGAGAGAAAGAGAGAGAGAGAGACCGTGGGAAAGATACACACAGACTCTCCTCGTCTACTTGCTCGAGATTCGCGTTCTAAAGAAAGCTGCAATGCGTGCACACGCTAAGGACGAAATACATAGGCGTTGCCATTGCGAATTGACTTATCGAGTACTCTTGGACAACAACAACGCCGTTTGTCTTTCCGACTTAGCAACTGAGAAAAAGTCGTAAAAATGGATGCAATGCTCGAAAGCTTTTTATTGTTAATAACAAGAATCCACCCTTTATTGTCGTAGTTGAATAGTAAATTGATTTACTAAAAAATAAAAACACAGGTGTGTGTGTGTGTACGTATTTTATGTACACGCGTAAGTAGTTATACTTCTTTGGCGTGTTACAAAACAAAATGACACATAATTAAATTTTAAACATTATAATAAACACTTAGTATTCAATGTTAATGTAAGAAAGTATGGAAAATTATGAGTGTGAATTAAGTAGACAGGAGACAGGAGACAAATTTCAAAAAGAAATTATTCGTAATGAAAATATAATTTTTAAATTGTTAACCTGTTCAAAATTCTCATATCTAGATGCGCATTTTTTTGTTTAAGTTATTTTACGTGGATCAGTATCAATTTTGAAAAATTTGTCTGCTAAATTCTCACTAACAGAAAATGAATTAATATTCTATATATCAATGTTTTTCAAGATATTAACAGTTATATTTTAATATCAATCGCCACCGTATGTAATAATTAAAAACACGTGTTGTTTATATAGAAATGCTAGAATAAATATCTTGAATATAGATAATATCAGTCCGCGCTAAATTTAAAGGGGGATATTTATCGACTAACTTCACTCTCGTCATTTGTTCCCTAACGCGCCAAAAGAAGTATAACTTCAAACAAAAAAAAAACAATTAAGTTAGTTATATACTAAAAGTATATTAATAATGCAGTGGTAGGATATGAAAGAAGAAGAGAAAGAAAATATTAAAAGTCACCAAGATCGAGTATTACGCATAAGCATCATAATGGGATGCGCGGTAGGTCCCATAAAACGCGTTCCCGTCGTGTTGCACACGTTCAAAGTAACACAAAAAGAGAGAGCCTAGGTGCGTTATATGTGTTTTATACAGCACACACAAACGAGCATGTACGAATGGACACATAAGTGGTGCTCGTACCACTACTACCTACCACCCATTTACTACCTACCCCCCTAACTATCTTCATTGTCCTCCTTCGAGGTAAAACACACGACGAATACCAATGACTCTCTTCGCGATGAAACAAGAAAATATAGGAATAGAAGAATAATCAAGAGAAAACCAAGCGATATAACTACGTATAATATAAGTTTCAAATCCTGATTCAGTAGGTTAAAACAATATATTATTTCTTCATTTATAAAATACTCCTCCTATCTACGCCCTGCGTTACAATTTTCTATAATCTATATAATATTTATCTATTTTTTTTTCTTGTTCCTTTAAAAACAAGCATTCTTCTTTTATCCAACGTCGGATTAATAAACTTTTAATATTTGTATTAAAGAAAAAAAGCACAAAAGGTATTTTTCAAATATTCACAATGATCATTATGGAAGAAGAATTTCTAGTTTTTTACTTTTTGTATTAGAATATTATTCTCGTTTTACTGCATTTAAGAAAAGATTCAGTGTGTATATTCCTTGGTTATATTCTCTTTGATAATGCACCAAACGACAAAAGGAAGGAAAAAAAAGTAAGAAAGAGAGAGAGAGAGAGAGAGAAACGCCACGGTAGGTTTTCTCGAGGGACATAAGAAGAATCAGCATCGCAGGAAGTTTTATCGCCGATGGGGGGTAGGGGGAAGGGGGCAGGGAGAGGGAGGGGGTTACACGGCGGTAGGTAGAAAGCACGTAGCCGGATAGCCTACCTATCGGATGATATCATACGTTTGTTCACACATACCATCCCGTATCTATTATTTCTCTTACTCTTTGATTCTATATAATATTGTTAATTTTATTTTATAAAATACCGATCACAAAAATGTCTAATTGTAAGATAAAAATTACAAATGAAAATAATATTATAACGCGATCCGATTGCGTGACAAAATCAAGGTTCTATCGTTTGTCAAGATTGCGATAGGTTAATACGAGAAATACGATGACGGACAATGGTATTGTGAAACTGGGACTAAAGATGAATGGCAAAACCTTGTTTCCTGTGAAGTTTTTTTTCCTAATCTCGAGTTTATACGAAGGTGGTACGCGCGAGCACGCGTATGTGCATTTGCTTAGAAGCGATCACTTTTTATTTCATTTTATTTTTTGATAATATTAGTTTACTGTAACGTTATGTGCATAATAATAATAATAATAATAATATAGGTATAAGAAAGTTTGAAAAAGAAACACACATCTGAAAAAGATGATTATTTGAAAATATAACATAATCGTACTGACAATTATCTTATTCGTGTTTAGTAAAATGCAAGTTAGTACGTATATTAACCGCATCTAACGATGATCAATGCATCTTCGTGTACGAAGATAATTGTACTTTTACTCGTGATCTCGTTGTTGCAAGATGGATTTCTAAACTCAACAAGATATTCGAAATTTAGATGTACTGCTAAACACGACGAGGAGATACGTGTAAGACGATCAGAACACGAACGTTTCGATAATCTATTTTCCCTTGTCTATGGAAACCGAATGATTTATGGTATATCTATCTATCTATCTATCTTTCTCTTTCTCTCTTTCGTTGAACAAGTAACGGTCCAGTTATCGAAGAGAACCTACATACATCGCGAGATCGAAAAGCTGAGAAAGGGGAACAACGTTCTCGTGTTTTCCACCATTACCAAGCCAGAAATGAAGTTTCACTTTGTTTCTAAATCCCCCCCCCCCCCTATCAATTTTCATCGAAATCTTAATCTTGCTATGAAAGTTTTTTGGATCGAGTGAGATTGATATTCGATTTCTTCGATCGATCGATCGATCGACCTGACATATTTTTCTTCTTTTTTTTTCTCGTTAACAATACAAATAATAGGTGTATCTACCGATCTCGAATTGAAACTCGAAAGGTCGTTGGTTACACGTACTCTCGGCACACGGTTGCCACGTTGAGCTACTTTTCGAAAGAAAGTTTCCAATCCCTCAGGCCGTCAGATGTATAAAGGTACATATGAATGTACGTATGTATATATATATATATATATTTACGATGCAATGTGATGCATAGGCCCACGGCCATCGGAGTACTGGACGAGGTCCCTCTCGAGAAATTGTCTCTCCTTCTCGACCAACAGAATTTCACTACCTACTTACAATCCCATACATTTATACATATAGTCCAATGAATAATTGAAGATCCAAGAAAAAAAAGAAAAGAATTATTATAAACAACTATACGAAGTATTAGGTTGGCAATTAAGTGATTGTTTACGGATTTTGTCGATAGACAAAATCACATTTAATTCAGTTTTTTAATAGCAAAGATAAGAAATTAAAAAGAAAAAATCTGCAATCATTTAGTTGTCGACCCAATATTATTTAATTTGTCGATTAGCGAAAGAGAGAAAGAGAGAGAGAGAGAAAAGGGAGAATATTTTTTGGTGGTGGGTGCAATGAGTTGCACGAGAAAGACGTTAATTACGGATGGGAATGCGCATACTCGGTCCAGTATTATTAATAACTCAACCACGAATACCGACTGGAATTACATACCACCAGAGGCGTGAGTCTGCGTAAGCACAGCCTCTCCCACGTTTTGCCGAGTGTATCATTCGTATGATGATGATGATCATCATCATAATAATAATAATAACAAAAAATAATAAACAAAAAATGATGCAAAGAATTCAAGGTTGCATCTTCTTCTTCTTCTTTTTCTTCTTTCTCTTTGTCTCTCTCACACCTTCTCATTTCTCTTTTAACAATCAATCTCAATACATTTATTATGCTCTAAGCGTCAGACAAATTTCAAGATATTGACATTTATCGTTAATCGTAGTAGTCACGTTTTATACGTCGAGATTCTAGCAGTTGCCTTTTCAAACTACTAATTTAATCAGGTTAATCAATTTGAAGTCTTAATGGGTTAAACGTTGCGCCGAGATTCTGCCAAGCGGAAACTACCATAACACGCGACTAACAAATACCAAAGACTTTACGGCTCGTCGTAATGCTTCAAGTTCTACTCATGAGAGCACGTGCGGCTACCTCGTTTGTTCAGGTTTTACGATCGATTCGCACATCCGTGACTTCGAGCACGTGCTTGTCTACTTTGCCATACCAAATGGATCCTGATCGATCACATTTTTTCCCGATTACGTATTTAAATGAATGAATTTATTTTAATTTTAATCCTTTTCGAGTGCGAAACAAAACAAGAAAAGAATTCTAAATAAACAAGGAAGGTAGGGAAAATCTAGGAGCGCATGTACATGCGGATTACTTCCGTTTCTTTTTTTCTTCTTCTTTCGAGAATACATTTCAACTCGACTGCATTGAGATTACTTTTCTTCCTACTCTTTCTATCTTCTTTCTGCAGCAATATAAGACGCATTTGAACCGTGAATGGCCAGAAACAAACTGGACAGGAAGTCGAGACCCCGATCACGTAGTCCGCCGTTCCGTCGTTCCTTAACAGGATCTTTGCCTTCGTACGACACGTCGGACGGCATACCGACGATAATTGGCCCACGAGCACGAGACCGACTATGTAACATCCTTTTTTATTATTCTTTTTATTTGTTCGTATTATTAAATGGTTATATATATATAAATGTTTGCATTAACATAAATTTATAAAACGTATTTTCGATTGGAGATTGAAAAAGTTAGGAAAGGCGGCGAGATTATTGTCGCCGAGATCAGGTGAAAGTGAGTACGAGACGGTACGTGGCCAAGGTTTTGCCGCAGGGTCCTTGCAAAGCGTAGCACGTATCCTTTTAGGTCC
Organism: Polistes canadensis; assembly: GCF_001313835.1. NCBI lineage: Eukaryota > Metazoa > Arthropoda > Insecta > Hymenoptera > Vespidae > Polistes > Polistes canadensis. Next base: position 148,591 of record NW_014569847.1, read on the forward strand.
GGTCTATGTGTTTGCAGAATAGTAGTCGGTGATATACACCATCGTACCTGCGACTTTGATTTGAAATTACGATCACGCTAAATTTATACAACGTGCCACCGTCAAAGATTTGTCCCTTTTCTCTGCCGTTACCATTTTCATTTTCTTTTTTTTTACTTTTTCAAACAATTAGCCCCAGGGGCTGGTTAGAAGAGAAATCATCGAGAGAGATATTTGTTTATTCGTGCATTTATGCATTGACGGTATTTACCCATTGATTACATAACAAGAAATAAATATTGATAAATATAGAAATATAAATATATATATATATATAGAGAAATTAACAATAAATAAAAGAAATATATCTATATCTATTTGTATGATTTATCAGTCGATTAGAAGACCGTTCAAACTGTTAAACCAAGCATAACAAATGAAATTTGGAATCGTTGGACGTAATCTAGAAAATACGCCTCGGAGGTTGGCATCTATCAGCCAATCCTGTCAAGGTGTTTTCATTTGTGGGAGTATAAACGTGAGTTCTTGAGCTTCCCAAGCAATTCAACGAGTACCTCAAAGGCCTTAGTGCGTGCGTTAACGAGGCCAATGAGAACTCAGACGACAGGTCTAACTAAAGATCCAAAAGGAAAGAAAGAGAGAGAGAGAGAAAGAGAGAGAGAGTGAGACAGAGAATGCGCGTTCCAACGATTCTCCTTTTATAGCTCATATCCATATCCATATAATACATGATTCGATAGCATGAAACATCCTGCACGATGAGCCTGTAATCGCATAATTACTCCCTCCAGCTACAGACGAACAGAAAGAGAAAAAGAGAGAGAGAGAGAGAGGGACAAAGAAAGAAACTGGGGATAATGAACGAAGGAAGTATATACAAAATAATACTTGTGTGGTTCAACAGTCTCATCAGTTCTGACGTCAATTCATATGACTTACGAAGAAAACCTTTCGGGGTCTCTTTCGGACCTTTTCGGATCAGTCGTTTAATTGGAAAACCATTATCGATTGTTGGTGTCACGAAAGATAATATATTTCTAAGACAATATATTTCTTTTACACGAATTTTTTTGATACGTATTCTTCGTGTCAAATGAACGTATATATCGTGTAAAAAGAAAATTAAGTGTACTACATTCAATTAAAAATATTATATAATTTATATCAATTGTGTATACATATAGTATTGTAATAATTGTTTGTAATAACGAGACGAGGACAGGTGGAGTGTGTGCAAAAAAAATGCGTATCTTGTCCCAAAGAAGAAAAGGATTAAAGAAAGAGAAAGAGAGAAGCAGGAATAACGGTAAGGCGATACGCACTCGTTTCACCTGTCCCAATATGCTTATACTCGATACAGTCAGTGGGCCGACTCCAAAGTGGCTCGCAGTTCGCGGGAAGAGTGCGGGAAGAGTGCGGTGAGAGAGGGGGGTATAAGATAAAGAGAAAGATGAAAAGAGAGACGAAATTATCCCGGTTCTTCTTTTACCTTTCCGCTACTTCTCGGTGTCCTAGTACAACGACTTAGGCGAAAATTGATACATGTTTTAATGCTTAGAATCTGTCCGTTTGTCTGTCTTTTTCTCTATTTATCTATCTATCTATCTATCTATCTATGAAGTCTTCTAGTACCGTTCCCTGACTTATGACAATAAGAAGCCTACAGCTATCTCGTACAGTTGTTGCTTTGTTGAATTGAAAATTAAAATAGAAATAACGTTAAAGGCTGATTTCATCTGACGTTTATATATACACGTATATATATACTTCAAATATTCAAATTTTATATAAACATCTTAATGATTTTATCGTACGTATGCTTAATCGTTAATATTTTATTTAAAAAGTAATATGATCCTTAATCAGAGATAGTGTAAATAATATCCAATTGGAACGTTCTATTACGCAAAAGATGATTCTAATCGAGACAACTGATTTCATCGGTATGATTTTATATCCTTATTAGAAAGTATTCAATGATTTTATGCAATAATACTTTTAGAAAAAAAAGAAGAAAGAAAAAGAAAAAAGAATTTGAAGATCCATACGCGCGCGTAACGCCCACGCGTTCACTTCGTATTAAAAAAATTAGAATAATAAGAATCGAAAGCGTACACGATTCCTGAGGCATAGATATATTTACATATTCTTCTCTCTCGTCATTAATCATCTATGAATTGAATCATACCGATTGAAATAGCACGTGTGCTGGTGATGAATGAAATTACCAGAAGCAATTTCCAGGGAAGAAAAAAAAAAATAACGCACCGACCGGATATCATGGGAATCATTTCAGTCCATTGGTCCCCGGCTTTTTTTCAATTCGAAAGATACGATTTTCGAGGGAACGTTAACGATAAGAAAACGATAAAACCTCGAAGAAGAAAACCGAAAGATGATCGGGTTCTGCGAAAAAAGCATTGGCGACAACAAACGACGAGAAACATGCTTCCGATCGTGAATAGAAGAAAGGATACAGGTTGTCTTTTCTAAAAAAAGAAAAAAAAAGAGAGAGAGAGAGATTGATTTACCGTTTACTTATGCGCATAAACGTTGAAGAAGGTATCGCTTGCGAAAAGATTTCGTAGAAACTCGCACGTCGAGAAGAGAAATCGCCGGAGTTGTCGATCGATGTTCTTTCTTCATTGAAAGACCAACTTCCGTCTCTCGAACCCATCTTGTTCTTATATATTTAGTTAGAGGTATATGGTGTGTGTGCGTGTGTGTATGTGTATGGGCAAATATGTAAATATATATATATGGAAAAAAATAAATATCTTGTATGTGTTTGCATTCGATAGCCAGCTTGTAAATGCTGGACACATCGTTGTATGTTACTCAACGACGAGATAAGAAGAAAGCGCATTACAACTTCTGTTATCTTCTGCAAGTGTCCTTTCAAATAGCAATATAATGTTACACCGATGTGAAATCGTCCACTTGTGTACTTTTAAATCTTCCTTCTTTAAACTTATCACATTTACATTAGCCATATTGGAAATACTATTATTTATAATAATTATTAACAACAACAAATTTTCTTTCATAGATACAATATGAGCGTTTTGTATTAAAAAATTATCATCAAATATCGCGTAACGATACATAGATACGCTGCGAAGCACGTTTTGAAACACAACTGGTAGAACGTGGTGGTGCATCTTGCACCACCATAATAAAACAAGTTCGAATCGTGAGGGCACGTTCGTGTCGAAACCAAACATAGCGAAATTGTGTGTGTGTGTGTGTGTGTGTGTAGTCCGCAAAAATATGATACATCAATTTGTATTTTTCTGTTAGATCTACGTTTTATATTAAAAAATAAAAAATAAAAGACACGTGAAAAAATTGTCAACCTATTAATAAATGATTTGTATTAATCGTCTTTCGAATAAATTATAATATTTAAATAGTATATATATATATATATATATATATATATATGTATGTATGGCATATGTGTGTGTGTGTATGTGTGTAAAAAAATGTGTGTCTCTATGAACTCGTGCTTTTGAAGTAAAACCCTGGGGAAACGTGGCATTTAACGAGCGCAAAGAGAAACGAGTTTGGATTGTGTGGGCACGTGTGTGTCTCGAAACGAGACGGGCCAACAGACATTTACATACCTGTGTATATAGCGCAAAGTGCATAACGCGCCAAGTGCATGCAAGGTGTATTCGACTCTCTCTCTTTCTCTCTTTGACAAAAGGGACAATCGGAAAGGGAAAAAGACTCTTTTATATATGCCATTTATGTATTTCGAAACCGTCTTTTAGTTCAATTTCACCCCTGTAGTTCAATTTTTAAAAAATAATCGATAAAATATTAGGATTTATATTAATACATGTGTGTGTGTGTGTGTGTGTATCACAGGGAAATTGGACAAGGTAAAAAAATAAATCAGAACGTTATGTTTTGATCTTGTTGAACGTTTCGTCCCGTTCATTGAGACTTCTTCAGCAACTATAAAATATATTACATAATTTTAAAAATACATTATTCATCAAAACATTTAATAAATAGATATTAAAAATTATCTCGATCATCAATGTTCAGAGTTTTCTATGTATTAAAAAGACATACATTATTAGATTTTTAATAATAAACTACACTAAGCATATATAAATCATTTTTATATAATATAGGGATATTATGCAAGGGATTTTATTTGATATTTTGATATTTTATACAAATGGACGAAACGTTTGACAAGATGAAAATATAATGTTCTGATTTATTTTTTACCTTGCCCCCAACTTCTCTCTCTGATACATTTATTAATCATTTTATTTTTCGACGTGTGATAAACAAACAATTGATTAGGATTTATAATTTTTCTTCTAATCGGTCTTCCCTTTCTCTCTCCCTTTCTATCATTTCTTATCGATATACAAAGAATGTATGCAAGTCGATAAGGATAACGAAGGCGAGAGGCGTTCGTTCATTCGGTCGAGTTGGCTGGCTGACTGGCTGGCTGACTGGCTGGCTGGTTATGTTTGCTTCTCTCTCTCATTCTCTGTGTTAGGGGGCCAACCTAACGGTCCTTCCAAGATGATACGATGCGGCACCTTATACGTTTGTGATACTTCTTGCAGCATCTTCCTTGATACGTGAAACTTTTACCTCGTTTTCAATACACACAACCATCTCGAATTGTTCATCCTCGTTCTAATCGAATTATAATTCACATCTCAGAGATCTTTTCATTTATATTAAATTAATATTTTATACACGTTTCCTCATTTGCAGTGTAATAATGTTTTTCAATTATCATTTCTCTCTCGTGTTTGAATAGGATATACATATATATAGATTTTCCATAAATCTAACTGTTCTCGTTCATTTTGATTTCTCATTTAATTTTCAATAACTCCTTCTATCTAGATCTCATTCTATTATTCAACAATCGCATGATCGAAGAGTAGTCAAGTACGTATCATTTTAGTGATCAACGAACAATAGAATTGATCATTAATGCTGGTAATTACCCGTCTATCCAATTTATTTCTTATTCCATAACGTATGAATAACAGTTAAATAGTACTTATCTACATTTGATATATTCCTATTTATTCTCGCGTCGAGAATCATTAGATATAAATAAAAAACGTTATAATGTAAACTATCTTTAGTAAGATTCATTATGTGGGTTATTTCCTGGGTTTCGTTTTATTACGGAGAAAGCAAAAAAAAAAAAAGAAAAAAAAAGGAAAGAAGCAAAGGAACGTATTGATTGCAGGATCAAAGTTCATTACCTGAATAGAGTTCTTGTTTAAAATTGTACGATTATCATAATCGAAGATACGTAAATTTCTCTTTTAACCATCACGTGAACGTTCACATTCTTTGTAATGAATATAATAAAATGTTTATATATGTTTTTTTTACTGGCCCAAGTCAAATTTTTATTGTCGCATAAAGGTTAAAAGTTCCGGTAAAAGTAAAACCGTTCGTTCGTTCATTCATTCGTTCGTTTATTTCTTTACAAACGATAAAGAATAGGTGTCACACCGAAGATTTCTGCTTTTTCAATAATTTCTTCTTGACGAGTCGAAAGTTGATTTCCCAAGAGTAACGCTAAATCATCGGAAAGCTCGTTAAAAGAAGTTTTTTTTTTCTTTTCTTTTTTCTTTTTTTAAAACTCGCATATAGTATCTATGATCGATCATCATCGAAGTTAGAGATTTGACTAATGCAAGTAAGTATTATTAAAACGTACGCGAGTACATCTACATACACCTACTCAGATATAAAGGCAACATCTGGCAAGCGTACTCGATCACTTTCGCTAATCGAAGCCATGGGGGGGTTTCGATCGGTGCCGGTTTGTCGATCGGATAAAACGTGTCTCTTATCTAATTCTTATTAACATTTCAATGTGACTAGAAAAGAAAGGAATAATTTGTAAAAACAAATAAATCTTTCATTAATAATTAACATTATCTTTCACGGATATATAAATGGAAAAATTGATTATAAAATGAAAAAAAATGTAATCGAAAAGAATGATCATTAGTTCGTTCTGCGATCGTTTCTTTTGATCTCTATGAAAGATATAACGAGTAGAATCAAGATTGATAACCGAGGAAAGAAGTAATAATGAAAACGTAACGCAGCTCGATGACCGGATCCGTGCTCGTTTCGTAACTCTCTCATCCGCACTTTCCCCATACGAATGTTCGAATGCGATCTATCGACTACTCTCCTTTCCATCATCATATTATTCTGACAATGACCGTGTGTTCTTCTTATCTTTTTTCTCACTTTCTCTTTCTCACTGTATTACTTCCTTATCCTTTTTCTACGCGGGAATCTTTCTTGTCGAGTTTCATGACATTTGGTTGCACCTCGAAAACGACAACGAAAGGAAGGATGACGGGAACGTTTCGCGAACGACAACAAAAAAATCGTTTTCTTTCACCTTTTACAGTATACAGATTCTTTCTTTCTTTTTACTTTTCGTTTAGCCATAGCGTTGCCTGAAAGGCGTGTTAAAAAACGTGGCGGTTGCTACTATATGCAAGCGAGAAAGTACAACACTTAAGTACGACACTTTCTGTACTTTTCTTCTCGACGACAATCATTTGCATAACTTATTTTTTATCCTACGTCTCTCGAAATAATTTAATAAAACTCATTGAGGGATTTTTAATAATGATTAACTATAATAAAAACGATGTATTCATTACCTGTAGTAATTAACGTGATTTATTATTATATGAAAAAGAAAAGTACTGAAGCTTAACTTAATAGAAAGAAAAAATGTTAATAAATATATCGAAGACTCGTTGAAGTTTTATCGTTAGTTTCCCTTTGGTGGAATTAAATGAATTCAGTTTTCTAGTCCCACAACGACGTGCTCTAGTTATCGACGATCTTTTCTTATTTTATTGCCATTAATTCGCGCTGGGAAGGAGGAGGTTCGTTTATTTGCTCGTAGGTAAATACACGGTAGACAGAAGTTAATAATAGTTCTTCGGGTTTTATTGCAGATGCGGAAGTTACAGGACAGCGAGAAAAACGGACCGATTCGGTCGACGTCTCGTGGAGAGAAGAAATTCCTCGTGGAGGATCATACCGTAAGTCGTGTTATTTGATAGCTCGATAATTACATTACACAGCTGCGACATAATCATAATTATAATTACATGCTTTTATGTAACAAGACGATTTCTAAAGTCAAACGCATTTCCTCTATTTGTTTTCTTTTTGAATTTATAATAAATTCACGCATACGCAATTGTACATATCGATGGTCATTTGTAACTAACGATACTGTAACATTAGCAACTAATGATTTATACGTATCCTTTATCAATTGGAAAAGAGAAATCCTGTCGTATGGATTTCAAAAGCAATTGTTAACGCTTTTGTATGAACAAATTACAGTTGGGTACGTACATTCGCGAAGTTGGGTGCGACAGAGCCATAGAGGAAATCGAGGTCGAGCGCCTCCGTGAGCTTGCACTCGAACAACAAGAAGTCATCGAGATACTTAGGCAGACGGTCAAGGTAATGAAATCTTGTAAATTGATGAATACTCATTAGTTAGCTAGGTCTCTCTCGTTTATATAATCATTGTGTGCCCGTTCCCTTACGTACGTAACAATAACGGTGTCTGTCCTTCGTGCATGGGAAAAAGGAAAAGGAACGAAAGCTCGAGCAGCTGTCGAACAAGAAAAGGAAAGAGGAATTCTATAGGCAATGGTTGGAGCTCGAGCCAGTGGCCGAGGTCGACGATGAAGAGGATCACGAGGAAGGTGACAGTGCCCTTTCTAGTGCACCATCATCCCTCTCTCCTCAGCCAGGTGGTTGTGGACAATGGCAGGGGTCAGGTGTCACCCGAGAAGCCTACGAAGCTGTTCTCATCGAAATCGAGGAACTCCAATCGAAACTGTTAGACGAACGTCAGGAATTGTCTCGTGCTAAGACCGAAGTTCTCGATCTTGAAAAAGCTCTTTTGCAGGAGGTGAAGATTGTTTTTTTTATCAGTAAATTCCTCTTTTATATTTTTTTATTTGTGCATTGATGGGATTAACCCATTATTGTTACATAAAAAAAAGAAGAAAAAACAATAACTAGAAAATAACAAGAAATAAAGATTGATAGAAAAATAAATAAATAATATATACAGAGAAATTTTTACAATTAATTAAAATAATATATAAATATATTTACAAGAAATTTATGAAGAATTAAATCAAATAGTATATATTAAGTTGCAATAATTACGACTAAAAGTAACTAATGTAAGTTATACTACTCTATAGTGAATTTAGACAAAATTTAATGGAAGATATGGATATGGATTGGTTGAAAGGATCAATGAGTTGATGGAAGGGATTAAATGATTAGGGAGGTTCTATTAATCCAATTATGGATAGGCATACCAAGTATTATAAACATCGATGTGAAGGAAAAAAGCTGAATGATATCTGAGTTGTTGAGAAATCCTTGAAAAACTTTACAAGCAAATAGAGCGTTAGATATCATCCTTCTTTTGCTCAGAGTGGACGTATTCGTGAATTTGCTAAGAATATTAATAAGAATATTCGTTTGTTTTTTCCTTTCTTTTCTTTTTTTTTTTAATAAATAGACAAGATGCAGCAATCGTAATAAACAACTGGAAGAACTGAACGAGAAGTTGCGAGCAACTGAAGAACGAGAAGCTAATCTCCTGGTGGAATTGTCCGAGTTGAGAGAACAAAACGAACTTTTAGAATTCAGACTTCTCGAACTGGAAGAATCACCCGCTCGTAAAGAGAATCCTGATCACACGGCTGATAGCGGCATTGTCTCGCCGGAACTATTACATCCGAGCAAGGTAAAAATAAAAAAGAAAGTCTCCCTTTTTGCTCCTAAGACAGATATATATATAGAAAGGGTTTTTATTTCGCTATAATTTATTAAAAATTGTTAACATTTTAATGGCCGTTCACACGACATGTGTTTGATGCTATCAAATTAATATTATTATTATTATCGGACAAAGGGAAAATAATAAAATTTTGTTTAAATTAAAAAACAACATTTGACTGCGTAGACGCGCGAGCGGCCATTAAAGTATTGATATAACGATTAAGAGTCAGAATCTTTTATAATATTTACACTTTGTACACGTACACACACACACACGCACAAAATATTTACGATTGATTGCAGGATCAAGTAATAAGCAAGCAAAGAAATCGTGCTGTGGCTACAGTGATTCCATATACAAACAACAATAATTACAATACAACGACACGTACGATTTCCCCTGTACCACGAAAACCGCCATTGTCTCTACAAGAAAGCGGTATCTTCGAAGAGGAGGATGAAGAGGACTTAGAAGTCGAACTAGCGAGTCGAGGAACCCAAACGGAGATACCTTCCGGTGAGCTTCTTCAAGAGGTTCAACGTCTTCAAGAACTTCGTGCACGGATTCAAGAACGTGCAGCCAAAGTAACAAACACAGCTACGATATGTTCGATCGATACACCTAAAGCTTGTCCGGCACTTGACACAGACGTCGATTCTATCGTTCAATTGTCCTCCTATCAAGATCGCATAAGAGATCTGGAAGATAGATTAGAGGCTTACGAAGAGGCTGAAGAAAGGCAAACGGAGGAGAGACGGGTGACTAAGCAAAGGGAGGAAGAATTGCTTGATGAAAATTACAGGCTAACCGAAAGGGTTTACTGGCTTGAGAATAAATTACATAACGTCGAGGAACTCATTGAGAATAGGAGCAGAAGTAGAAGCAACGATAGAAGGATTCTTATTCGTGATGATGATGAACACGAGAAAATGGATAACGATAATAAACAATGCGACTGTCAAGTTTTGAAAAGTTACGACGAGCCAAGACAAGAAACAAAGGAAGAACGTAACAAAGAAGAAAGCGTTACGATCGAAATAATGGAGGAAATATTTAGCCGTTCGAAAGAAGTTCAAACGACTGCTGTTATTGAATCAACTGAGGATTATTGTTGTCCACGTTGCCGAATACGCGAGATTACCGAGAAAACGGAACAACCCGAGCAATGGATCGCACCGGAAACACGTCATGTTATGGTACGACATACTACCTTTTCGGAGTATTATACTCTCCTTTGTATTATTGTATTTGTTATAGGAAAAATCGGACCTCCGACGTTGTGAGTTTTTCCTTGGCATTGCATACAATGTCAGGCGTTTTTAGGCAACCTAGGAAATAGAAGAATTCTTACGGACTTATCGGGCACAGACAAGCACACGCGCACATAAAAGCGAGCATACAGCAGGTTTTTGGGACTGTCATGCCACTATACTCGTATTTTGTCGTAACTTTTTTAATTGCATTTATTGACTTTTACGCAAAATTCATTCCTCGTCTCCAATGTCGAAGTTATAAAAATAAAAATAAAGCAAAATTTACTTCTTAGACGTAGGGTCAGTCGTGTTAAATCAAAATCGTGTAAAAACAGAATTGGGTGTAGTATGTTATGTGTGTGTGTCTGTTGCTACATAAGATAAGTCCCATTTTTCCTATAACATATTAATTCGTTAACACGTTCGCGGACAGTTATATTATTTTACATTTTATAAGGGCACTCAGATTATCATATATTAAAGAATCAGTTAGTCATTACTTTTGAAGGTATAATAATTATACAAGCTCAAGGTTATACAATATAAAATAAAATTCAAAATAATTGGCTTCCAAATTTAAATGCTAAAACATTCACGTCCGCGAACATGTTAATTCGTTAAAGATTGAAACTATTTAATGAAACATCTTTCCGAATTTTCAGGTCGAAGTTATTCAAAATTGTACGGGGGAAGTGGTCGAGGAAGTAGCAAGGGAGGCCAAAGAAAATGAAAATGATTTCGACGAAGTTGACGGTGCCTCTGAGAAAAATGAAAACGATGAGCACGTAGAAGAAGAAGATGAAGAAGAAGAAGAAAGAAGAATAAGAAGAAGAAGAAGAAGAAGAAGGGTCTCGCAAGTTGCCGCGACTTTGGAGGAGAACGAGCCGATAGATTCGGTCGTTACCTTAAACGACGAATTGGAATCCAAAAAGAAGGTTAGAGAAAGGCAGAGTAAGGCTAACAGGAGAGAGAGACAAGATTATTCGTCGACGAGAACGTCTAAGGGAAATGTTAGGTTAACCTCGGAGTGGGTTAAACGTCCTGACGAGTATTATGAGCGAAAACATCATCGATTGATTTTGTACCAGGAGATCTGCGTTTAGAATTAATGAATTTTAGTTACGATAGTGTTCATATTTCGGTAATTAGCGGGGAAGCGGATACGCGAGTGGAAGGATTTTTTTTTCTTCTTCTTCTTCTTCTTCTTCTTTATAAATATAATTAGATATTTAATCTCACCGAACTGGACGGCCATTATTAATAATGCGTTCCAATAACTCTTCCTTTATCTCTGTGGTTTGATTTTTTTTGAAGGAAAAAGTCTCGCGCATAAACGGAGAATAGAATAAAAAAGAATATAATAGAATTTCGATAGAACAAAATCGATCGATTAAAGAGACTAAATGTTATTACGGCTAAACGATAATAATGACGATTGTCGAAAGAAGATAGTAGAAGAAAAATAAATAAGAAGGGAAAATACCAAGAGACTGAAGGGTCGAGGAAAATAATCTTCTGCCATAATTAAACGCAATGTCGAGCTTCGAGAAAAGATGTCGTCCCGGATTCGAGGAAAAGTTCGATAACCGACTTAAGGAAGCATGGAAGACGAGACAGACGCACGGTTTCCAACAGTTCTCCTCCTCGAATTGAATTTAAATCACCGACCGAGGACTCGAAACTGGCCAAAGGTCAGTTTTCGTCAATCCGTTCTTTTCGTAATTTCTTCTTCGTAATTGTTGCGTTAGTGCCGTAGTGTGCAAAATAACGCTGGCATAAGAGACATTCTTCTAGATTTTTCCTAGTTATTTATATGTAATATATATATATATATATATATATACATATCTTGTGCTATACATATATACACTTATTATGCATATGCTATTACACTTTCTTCCACTTCGCTCGATTGGTTGGTTCTGTCGCTTCGTTTTACTTTCCATTCTCAATTTTAATCGTTGATTAATATAATAGGACGTATAAATATAATAAGTTCGTCGACTACTTAGTACATATCTATATAGTCTAGCATATAACCATCACTTTTTAATGTTTCTTTTTCTTTTTCTTTCTCATTGTTTCTCAATACTTTTCTAATGGCAATAATATAGCATATTGGACGACGATTTCTTCGTAGGTCGTTCAGTGGATGTGGTGGTGGTATGGCGCTTCTTTTCTCTTCTACCTTTCGTTATTTCTTTACAACAAGGCTAATCTCTCTAATTATGCTTCTTTTCTATTATTATTATTATTATTATTATTATTATTATTATATATTATTATTCTATTTTTCATTTTTGTTACAGTTTTTTGTGTTAATTGTATAGTAAAGTAAAACTTTTAGTTTGCATCAAAAGTCATATATGATTTGTTGTAAACGTTGTCATTCGTAATCTAGATAAAAAATTGTATTTGCATTCAAAGTATATCTAATAATTGGACTGAAATATAGTTTTGTTTCTGTTGCAGATATAATTTTGAAATAATTAATAGAAATAATTAGAAATAATATTTTGAATAATTAATATAAATTAATAGAAATCATTTTTCATTGTTTAACAAGCTCTCTGTCATCGATCAATCCGAAATTTTACAAGGAATGCATCAATCGAGAAAGTATACAAAATATTTGTTCTTTCTGCAAGAGGAACGAAGTTATAATCTGGCCTAATTATTAGATAAATCCGATAAAAGATGATCCTGTTTAACCGTATACGTATTCTAGATTGTAATAACTTTTGTCAAATATATATGTTAACTCGTGCAATATTCGATATATTGCTTATTTTATAATCGAATTTTGCAATCGATACGCGAGTCTCCGCTTACACAAAGTTGAAGACATTCATAAGGCATATTTTCACTTGTCACGGAGAATATATTATCATT